>NW_027286069.1:94015480-94107980 GCF_022747635.1 Hetaerina americana
TTAGCCTTTGGCGTAGGGGATTTCCTGCTGTTTCATATGTCCATTATTTTCCTTGCAACTTCATTGTATAAATAAGTTCATGAAGCGTACAGGAACCGTGCATGATTGAGAGAACAGAAGCGTCGCCAATTGGCCCTTCCGGAGCTTAATAAATACAATCATCACGAGCTTTTGTATATTTAAATCCCTAGATTAATGTCAACGCTTGCAAAGCCCAATTCGTCGTCGGCACTCGAGATAAATCGTCACAAAACGGGACGCTATGCCAAAAGCTTTCATTGCGTTGACGTATTCAACTCCGTTAGTTGTTTTTCCCGAAAAACCGTTGAAATGAACTGATGACATCATCCGAACCTCGTTTTTTTCTCTTTTCATGCGGGCTTTGCTTTTGTCACCCGTGACTGTCTCTTCTTTCGATCCAAAATCCCGGGAAAAAACAGCCGGACGCTTAATGACTTGGCAACCGAATCATTTACTTTCGGACTCCCCCCCACCCTCCTCCCACTCCCGCTATCCCAAACACCCTTGTATTTCTCGCGAGATGGATCCGTCGTGGGATGCGGAGGAAAAAGGAATCGAAAGAGAAATAGATCACTCGCTTTCATCATTCGGATGCGCATTGCTGCACGTGTCCGGAAGCGACCGGGTGGATATAGGGTGGGCGCGGCGGGGATGTTTGTGAGAAGTTTTGACTATCTTTGCGGGGAAGGGGAAATAGGTGAGTTGGGATAGGAGAGAAACGAATGCGGGGAGAAACACTGAAAGGAAAGGAATGAATTTATTCCACCAAACAACCCAAATCTCCAAGGAGTACATATTTAAGCCACATTTGAATGTAGAGAGTCACTATATCGTGAAAAGAATTTGTTAAAATAGACTAAAAACAGTGCTTTTCATGAAAATAAAAATTTTCAAAATTAATGAAAACATTATTGAAACATATCATCGTCGTTAAGCTACAGGCTAATGTGAAAATTTTCGTCCAGAGTCAACTACAAACTATGCGTCGTAAATGGAGAATATAAAACAAAGAATTTTCGTAATTTTAAGATTATGTTTATGCAACGTAAATAAAACATCAGATTAAAATAATTATTCGGCCCAAAAACCAATAGTTTAAGGGAGTTAGAAAGGAGAATGGCGATTTAAGGTGAGCCCGGTCCATTTAGCAGTGCCATGAAATTTAAACCCATTTAGCGATGAGGAATTGATGCAACTATTTTTATAATGATTATACCCCAAATTGGGAGGCTTACCGGATTGGGTAGGATTAAAATAGAATTTTTTTTAACGTCCAGTCACTATTTGACAGAAGCTGGCATTATGAAGGAGGCCCAAAGAAGAGAGAAGATAAAAAAGGGGGATAGAGGTAGACGTGAGATGGGCTCGGGAGGTTAAGGTTGTGTTGGTTGAAGATAAAATGGGTGGTGGAGGAGAAATATTCTAAAAAGCGATGTTTTCCACCCCTAGAAACTTCTCCATCCCTACACCACCCCCCGCTAGCCAAGATCCGTGGGGCCCACGTACCAAACGTGAGCCCCGGTGTACCCACCAACGCCTCCTATCTCTCTCTCTCTCTCTCGTTCTCAAAACGCTAGCACGCCTCGACTGGCGCGTCAATGGGTATAAATAAATTCCCCGCGTGGAGCGAGGAGCACGCATACAAGCACCAAGTTACACACACACAATCGTACCGCCATCATTTTCTCCAGCACTATGCCCGAATATGGTGATCTTTTGTGCTCGACCTCGAATCTCTTCGTCATCTCCTCCCATTACCTTCCCTCTGCGGTTCTCTTCTTCTCCGTGCGCAAATATGTAGCCCCTTTTATTAGATTGACCCCCGACGTTCTCATGGCTCTGGCGTTAGCTCACGGGACACGCATTTCTCTTGGAGGATGAAAGATAAACCTTATAGTGTCCCCCCTAATTTCGTCCCGCGTTGTAAAATTCGGTGTTGCACAACGAGAGTAAGGATTTTATTTTTATCATTCATCCTAAGACTTGAGGAAAACACTGTGCGGTTTTGGACTTGTAATTTAAATCCTTCGCCTGTAGACATTTTAAATTTAACTGAATGGCGTCCCTTTTGTCGCCCGAGTTGTTGTTGTTCTTGCCTACCGGAGATGAGCTCTCTGAAAGTAGGAGGCCATTTCCCCCTCATGCCATCACACAAATATCTCGTTCCACGCGCCTATTTTCGGAGGACAAACTTCGCGTGCAGCGGTGACACCACACACAAGGTTTTCATCCATCGGTCTAAGTGAACACGAATATGGAAATCGTATAAGGTATCTAATATGAAAATACAAAAGGAAAAACACACGAGCACACATTAGAAGAGATGTAGAATATTTTTAATGAAAGTCTAATTCGGTTAAGTCAGCTCATTCATATATTTTTTTAGATTTTTTTTAAGCATTTTGGGACACTACTTGCTCCTTTTAAAATCTTTCCCGAAGGTAGCGAAAGGAAGAAACATCTTTAGATTTATCTTCTCTCTTATCTTTTAACGGAACAACAATCTCAAAAATGTTGAGAATAATGATGGATCGGCAAAATATGAATTACGTATGCCTAACATTTTAAATATTTAAAACATGATAAACTAGTAAAATATTATTCAAAGACTATTTAAATAAAATATAGTTAATCGTACTACACATTATGAAAGAAATTATTGCAAATTCAACAATATGTATGGTAGAATTTAGTTTGAGTCAACTTAATTTTTGAACGAGTGGTTCCTAATTTTTGGTCACACTAGCAATAGACTTTACATGAAACGAGTGAAATCAAAGGCGCTTAAAAAAATATATCAAATTCACAAATTTATCCTCATTTATATTCATGTGTATGAATGAGATTGAAATGTCTATCAAATTGCATTATCTTCCATTAAGTTTAAACCACTGTTTTTCAGCCTTTAATCAGACCACTATTTGATCCATTTAGACTATTAATATTGAATTTTGTATTGCTTTGGAGAGTAAGATAAAATTTGAGCTCTGAGGAAACTTTTGGGGACCATTAGCATCTCCATTACGTTTTATGAATCAGAGAAAAGCACCTAACCTAACAGATATCTACGCTTTAACTTATTTTTTAGAAGATTTCATGAAAGTTTCCCTTTCATTTTTGTCCTTTTTTAAATTTTCTCTCAAACTAATTTCATTTTTTCAATATAAGATTACGGGGAGGTGAGTATTTCGGTAGTCTTTGATCCTGAATCTCTGCCTTTCATTTACTTCCGCGGCCCTTCATAATATCCCTCAATGCAGAAAGAAATCTCATTTATTAATTATTCTAGTGGTTTTATGTTATATTTGTTGTTTTTTTCTTTGTTGGAAATAAAATTTCACAAATATTTTTTGTAATTCTAAGAATTCTATAAGAGAATACTGAAATCCTTTTTAATCACTACACCAATGCGGAGAGCAATTTAAGTAATTTTTTTCAATTTATGTGTTCAGTACCATGATCGGGAACGGCAACAATGTCACACTAATATTACTTATTCTACGTGGAAATGACCGCGATAAAAACTTTGGCGGCGGGAAGATCCCTCAGTTACCGACCGTACTCTTGTACCAATTGAACTAGGTAAGCGTTTTCTTACGCTGTGAATTTTTTCAAGGCCTTAAAATTAATAATACATTATGACCAAATACCGTAAAAAATAATGTCATAAGTAATCTTAGTCGTGATCACTGTGTCATAGTCCGTTGGTGCACAGCCAACAGTCCATTATCCTATATGTTTGCAAATTTTCCACAACAAATACTGGAAATTTATGCTCAAATGTAAAATAACTTTCAGATGAGAGAAAAGTGACCTGTCAACTTATTATTCATATACGGAGATGCATGAAAGGATTGAGAGCGATTATTCATTGTCACTGTCAAAAAATGTCTTATAATTCTCCGAAATCGAGTCCGATTTTTTAGATAACGTAAGTTTATTTCTCATATTTTATTTTATTTCTACCGATGAATATTTTTTCTTCACTCATGATACAGTTGATAATAATCTAACGTCAGTGTGAATCGAAAATCAAGCGCATTTGACGAGAGCGTAAACATTTTCGAACATGCTGCTTTCTCATAAGCCTCGACGCACAGTAAATTTACTAATCATGACACCCGAGGTTCACGTAATGTAAGGCGGGAGATGGCTTAAGCTCCCTCACTCCCCCAATTGTTCTCTCGTCATTGTCGTAGAGGCCGCGTTATTGTTTGACATCCTTATAAAGGTCCAGTAACGAAATTACGAGGTGACACCGCAGATTTCGTATAATATAAAAAAAACGCTCGTTTTTCCCTCAGAGATGGCATGATGGCGAAAGAGAGGGAAAGCCAAAAGAGAAGGAAAAACGAGAGGAGTTGACTCCACTTATGCTCTAATAATTCTCATTGACCATGGCCAAATTAAACACTTTCTTTTCAAATTTAAATATATATATATATATATATATATATATATGTATATACATAATGTATAAAATCTGAAATAACGATAGCATTATATGCTCTTTCTTTATATATCTTTGTCGTTTAAATAATTTATTGGAGTTAATGCATAAAATATAAATGTATAAATGTAAAAAATATGCACCTTAATTAAACTGGTTTAATCTGGCCCGAAGGTTGGTGAGATGATTGAGGGCAAAGTTCACCTTGTACTAAAACCAAACGGATTGTGATATTCACCAAACAGGGTAGGAGGGCTAGTTCCTTTCCTTATACCGCTTGTGGTATCCCAGGAAGAACTTGTGCCCGAAAAATCTCATAGCTAGGCTGATTGCGTCCGGGAATCGGAACGCCCGCAAAATCCTCCAGCTTTTTTAATTTTCAATATTGTGTGGTAAAATAATTCTACCAACTTGACAAGAAAATAAGAGCTCTCTGGTCTTAGACTAGGGCGAAAAGATTTTTACGGAGTATTTACACGTTGGAGAGAAATATAGTTAATGCATATAAAAATAATCAATAAAGAGAGAATAAAGGATCTCAATTGTGCGAATGACCATTTTTCACGAAATATAATGACCACACGGATTGAAGTAATCGTGCCACAACGGAGCGGGAGAATGCGGTCGTGAAAGATAATCTCTGTTCTTCCGTCCTGCGTCTCGCCCAAGGGAGAGAGAGGTTGAGAGCGGAGGGGACGTAGGGAAGAGAGCATGCATACGCAAATTACAGGTCTCGCCGTCATTCATACTCCCCTGCAACCGTCCCCTAGTCCCTCGACGTCCCATCATCCCGCCCTCAGCACCCTCACTCCTCTCCCGGCCTCCCACTCTGATCTTCCTCACCACCCTTCCCACAACTCCCGACGGCCGCAATGCATCCTGATCTGTGGGCGCACGTCTGTGGGTGAAAAGTGTCTCTCCGCTGTGGTTTTTTTTGGTTCCATTGCTGTGATTACCTGCGCAAGCGTGCCGTTCTAGGCCTTAGGAATCAACGGCAAACTTCCCGGGAGGCCAGATTTCCCCCCTTCCTCCGCTTTGCATTTGGAAAGATCTTTGCAAACATCTTTGCGGCCCTTCCCAACCTTTATCCTCCATCCATTTCGACTCTCGTTTGTTAGCTTCCAACGAATTCTAATTTAACAACCTTTTTAGCTTATTGTGTTGATGGAAATGACCGATATCTTTCTTAAATTGATTAGAAACTGTAGTGATTTATTTTTGCAGCCGAAGATTTGCATAATAGACATTAATGAGATAGTAATTACGTCATTGAAATTGAATGAACTTTCTCCAATTTTCATTATTAGACGATTAAAAAATTAATCTTTAAAAATATTTAATTTCACTGTAATTTTTAAATAAAAACCCTTGCAATGATTCAACTTAAATATTTAAATTTTTTGAACTCCATTTGAACGAGCAAGGACCCTTCGGGGAGGACTTAATCACATTTATTTTGTTTTTCTGAACAAAAGAAATTAATTTGGCACTGTCTGTTGTTAATGGTTCAAATAGCAATCGCTGAAATAAATAATCGAATAATTCTATTTATCATATTAGTGAGAACAAAAGTTCATTTTCCATCCTTAAAGTCATGAAATATTTCCTTCTTCCCAAATCATTTTTGATTTCATTCGGGTACCGTTGCTGTCTCCGAAAATGTTTCAACGCGCATATTCTGACGTTATTTTATAGAGATATTAATACTCCTCCCTAAAATGTTTCTTCTTCTTTTGGCTTCAATTGTTTTTCTGCCTAAATTGGTTTCTTTCTGCCTAAACTGCCTTGGCGACATTTTGAAATATCCGCGTACGAGCCGTCCTATTAAAATTTTGAACATCAATATCTGAAAATAAAACAAAACGATCATTATTTATAGTCAGTGAGGGGATATACTTTCACTCATAATTACAAATATACCCCATTTCTTGTGTGATTAATGGCTTGGGTGTCACGGGTCGCAGAATTTCAAACTGATCGTATAACCTAGAATAGGATCAATCACTATTCCCACGTGTCTTCCTCGACATTTCTACCCACTCCGTCCTTCCCAAACTCTCCACTGATATCCGTCCCTCAACCTGACGTGCGTGTCTTGACACCTTCCCTTCGTTTGCGGGTCCTTTTTCAGAGTCTAGCGAATTTAGATTCCTTGTCTCTTTCATTTTTTTCTTTAGTTTCTCTCTCGTCCAATTTCCTCGGACAACCTCCTCTCTTTCTCTCCCTCCTTTCTCTTAAACATTTCTCTCTGCTGTCGCATCTCTTCCCGCCACTCAATCTCCTCACATACTCCCTTTCCCACTTTTCTCTCCTAGTCCATTAATCGCTCTCACCATCCAACCCTCTCCCGTCCCGTCGTTGCCACAGAAATCCTCCCTTGACACTGTCGGAGTTTCGACGAAACTGGCCTGCTCGAGGGCAAAAGAGTGACAAGAGGAAGGGAGTGGCAAGGAGGAGGACAGGGAAGCAGGGAGGAAGAGAGAGATACGGTGGTTCAGTGGGATAAACTGTCCTGCGCCGCGGTCTGCTTTCGTGAATTTTCCTTTGTCCTACTTTCTCCTCTCCCCCTCTTCTTTTAATGTTAATCTATGAAATTAGATTGATTATGATTTTGGGTCTAGTGAATAATGCGTTGTTTTATCAATATGTCAATGTTATTTTTAATTTGTTATTCTTGTTAGGTAATGTTTTGTCGGGAAAGATTATAAATTATGAACGGCTACCATAAAATTCGTAATTTAAATCCTCTTTTTGATTTGATTTCCCCGGTATTTGTATCAACAACTTTCTTCCCATGCCCTTTTATTTTTGTGTACAAGATTGTTTGAGACTTTAAGTTCATTAATCTTTTTAT
This sequence comes from Hetaerina americana, assembly GCF_022747635.1. NCBI lineage: Eukaryota > Metazoa > Arthropoda > Insecta > Odonata > Calopterygidae > Hetaerina > Hetaerina americana. Next base: position 94,022,806 of record NW_027286069.1, read on the forward strand.
CTACTGTAATCCTAAAGGTAGATTAGATAGAATAAGAGAGGTTTCTAGGATTTTACAATAGAATATTTTGCAATACTGCAGTACCTGAAGGTATTAAGTGTATTTTTAAATAATATTTGCATATACCCACTTGTGTCCAGATTTATGAAACCTTATAGAACTTGTTGATAATGTGTAATTGGACCTTGGTCTATGGGAATTGCTGTTCCACGCCAAATACTTAAGCTTTGTGTCTTCCAGTTTCTTTTTCCCTCTCTCTCACTCTGCACTAAAGTATTTACGTCTTTGCGTTGTAGTAAAAACGCCTAGCACCATGATTTTTCAAGTTACTGTAACATTTTACACGTTTGCGCCTGTACACCATGAGAATTAACTCTGCTCTGTAAATAATCTGCAATGTGTATTATTTCATGTTCTTAAAAGAATCGAGAAATCTTTGAAGACAATTAAAAGCAACTCGAAAACTTATGGACTAGAGTAATTGAGCTTTGACAAGATCATACGAGGGTCATCCGGAAAGTAGTACCCGTTCGTGCCGCATGAAGTGCTGACGACGCGAGTAGCCGCTGGACGAGGTCAGATAGCTTCAGTGGCTTGTCTGCCTTCTCTGAGCCAAGTTGCGTGACGCTAGCATTGCCTGTGTTGTTTCTGTGATTGTTTACAATGTTTAAAAAAATTGAGAACGCCGCCAGTTGTGAAGTGAGGGCAGTGATTAAATTCCTCAATGCAAGAAACGTTCGCCCATGTGATATTCATCGCCAATTAAAGGAGGTGTATGGAGACAATGTAATGGACGAGTCGTCTGTTCGGCGGTGGTGTCGCAACTTCAACATGGGGAGGGGGAACACACACGACGATGAGCGTTCGGAGAGACCGTCTGTCATTACAGACCAACTGGTGAGCTCAGTTGACGAATTCGTGAGGAACGATCGGCGCGTCACAATTGATGACATCTGTGAGCATTTTCCCAATGTTTCTCGAACAATTGTTCATGAAATTGTTAAACACCATCTGCATTATGCCCTCGCGTATCTCAATGAGCTGGCGGCGAAGGACTATGCAGCAGGAATACAGAAACTTGTCACACGTTATGACAAATGCCTTAATTTGCTTGGAGATTATGTTGAGAAGTAGTTTAAAGTATCCTCTTTCAAATAAAATTTTTTATGTTTGTTAATATTTACTTTTGTGTCTTTATTTCACGAACGGGTACTACTTTCCGGATGACCCTCGTAGAATACCGATGGATCATCGTAAAAGTTTGAATCATTAGTTTTTTCTTTTATTCATTTAATCATGCGTCTAGATAAGGTATTTCCAGACTGCAATTTTATAGATTAATGGCGGTAGTTCTTAAGTAAATGTTGAAACAGTATTTCTATTTACTTGTCACTTGAAAATAATAACATCAATGAAGTAATGCAGGGTTAAATCTTCAAAAATTTGTTGAAGCTGAAGTATGGGTGAATATATTTTTACTTATTGTTTACCTTCACCTTTAAATAGCTAGAAGAGGTTGTTCAGAGTAGAGCTTGACTGCTGATGCTCTTTGCATCGTAAAAGAAGACAATTAGTGCCTGCTTGAAATAAGAGAGAGGCAGTAAAGATAGAGAGTGTCTGACGTTTCTTACTGGTCTATTCTTAAGTGGCATCCCCAGAGGATGTGCAGTTTACGTCGGACTCGTCGAACGGTGTGCTGCACTTGAAGTATTTTCCAAACAGCACTAAAGCAGAGACCGAAATACCACTGAGAGGCTGCATATTCATCGGAAATCAAACTCTTATAATGGCCTTGAGAGAATAGTACACAATTACGTATTCCGAGATCATCGCCGTGGAAGTCTCAATCATTCAAAGAATAATTGATATTACTTGAATTTACACAATTTGCTTACCAACAAGGTCTCCCACTTCTGAGCTTTTATTGATTCCTGTTTTTATCTCATATATTTTTCATTACATGCATGATATTCAATCAGAATGTTAACGGGCGGACATGAGAATTATCTTAATAACATTTTTAATGTTTTTATTTCTGGTGATAATATTTTCAATCTTTTAAAAAAAGAACAAGAGGTGATAGCTAAATTCCTATTATAGAAAATCATGTTTCCTATCCATTATTAAACCAGTTCATATTGTACAATTATTTTAGCGTTAGAAAGCAAATTTAGCACATATTCAAAGAGTATACCTTTCCGCCTTTACAATAAAAAGTTTTGTACTAAATAAACATTGTGGTTATACAAAATTGAGCGTTTTGAGTAATTATCTAAGGATATCCGATGTAATATGCTGATTTTACGAGTAATTCGTTACGTTTCTCTATCAATAGTTTATAACTTTTAAGTGCCAATACAATATCTATTTCTTTTCAGTAGTTATTGGTTTTAGAACTCATTCCGGAAACGGTTATTCAGAAAAAGGAATGGTTCACTGTTGACTGACTTAAAGTCGGTGGAATGTAAAACAAAGGTTTTTGGATATGTGATTAGTTTAAAGAATTATCTTTGACATAGAAAAACACTCAGTCGTCTCGCTCAGTTCCAATAGATAAGATGCTCGTCAGTTATATCGATACTTTTATTTCAAATTCTCATCATGGTATGAATGTGATGTTGACTTACTCTAACTGCTTTTCATTTGCAAACTTTACGTTGCCATGAGTTTAATAGTTGCATACTGAATCTTCGTCCTTTAAACCAAGCCAAACCCCGCGCTTTTATTTGAGCTTAGTGAGCTCTAATTTATCAAACTTACTATCGGCTTGATGAATTCGAATGAGAAGTTAATGGTTTTTTCCAGAGAATATAATTGGAAATCAAAATTTAAAAATGTTCATTTGGCTAATTTTTTAGAATTGTACTTGCTGTTAAAAATATGAAAATAAATTTCAACATTTCTATGTGTAAAGTAACTCTTCAAAGTATATTGCTAATCTCGTTTTATTACTTTTTACCATACTTATTATGTCTATTGTATCAGTAATGCTTTTCAATATTTTTAAATATTATTATATAGGTTTTCAGTATTCATATATTCAGTAATTATTTGAATGTCATTATCTTTATTTCATGAAATTCCTTGTTTCGAGTTTGTTTATATCCGTGATATTTGTCATTTATTTTTTTAATTTGTATTTTTCTCGCCCTACTTTTAGTTCACAAATGCGTTCAGCGAGATGTTTTACACGAAATGTTTTCTATAATTTTATTTAATGTTCAATCCTCGGTCAATATTCAAGTTCTGTTTAATCCTTGCCTTTATTACAATTGATATAATTATTAATATTTTGTCATTTTTCTTTGAGATTTTTTTAAAGTAAAAAATTTGCTATCGCGCGTCATTCTTTGCTATTTTTCCTTATTTACTCAGTATTTACAAGTCCTATCATTCAACATCTACTACAAAATAATGACCCAGCCATATATTTCGACACTTTCAAACTTTCTCCCTTCTCGTAGGACAGGGAGCAAACTGTTGCTTCCTCTATGCTTGAGAGATCCATCGATGGCAGTCCCAGCCGATAAACGGGTGATGTTATTGGGAGGGTTAGAGAGATAGATGCCTTTCTATAGCAAGCGTGAATTCAGCATCGGAAATCGAACACTTTTGTAGCCTCAATGAACTCATGGTATTTGAATCAAGAACACACAAAAAAAACGTTGTCAATGGAATTTCCCTCGAATTAGACCACTGGGAGAATAAAAGAGTAAGTATTTTGATACAAAAATGCATTAAAATTTTTCATTTTACTTGCTTAAAACGTAAGCAATGAAGCAATTTTATTCACCACACAGTTTCAACCGAGAGAGCACGTTTAAATTTCAAAATAGAATCGGAGGAAGGCCTACTTAAGCTCCAACTTTTGTTCCGCGATATCCTATTTAATCCCCTTGGAAGAAGGGTACTGGGAAGGGGAGAGATGGGGTCGAGGAAGAAGTTGAGCGTTTTGGATGAAAATCCGAGAAGTTCCGCGAGCATATTTACAAGTTGAAAACCAATTGAGATACGCCTCACCGTGGGATTATAAATAGTGAATGTTTCCAATATGTGTTGGGAATGGATGACGGAACAAACTCGAAAATCTCGGATGGCATCAACGAGGAAAAACGGGGAAGGGGTATTGGGCGGACACGTAGAGGGAAGCGGAGAGACGGGAGGCGGGGATAGAGGGAGTAGTTTTGAGAGAGATAGAGAGGGCGCAGCTTACGCCCTCGTCGGCTTCCCTCGGGCAGGATCCAGCTCCAGGCCCACCCCATGCGCACGCGGGAGAATACTCATGGCCGAAAGCTATTGCCCACCTTTTCTTCCTCATGCTTTCTCTTCCCTTTCCCCCCCTTCCGAATTTCCTCTTTTCCCCCCTCTTAACCCAGCTTCCCCTACCGACCGCACTCCCACGCCTCTGAGACTCTGGAACGTCGTCAACAGCCGACGTATATTCATGGAAACGCGTCCTGCTCACGCAATATATTTTGCATCCATCCTCCCTCTCCCCCCTCTCTCTCTCGCTCGCTCTTAGGGTCGAGGGTGGCGCACGGACGAGCGCGCAGCCCTCGAGATTTATTGTTGTTTTCGCCAGGAGGGCGTAATGCGAATAGACAGGTATGCGCGTGCGCCGTGGCCTCGTGGTGAGATGTCCGTGACGTGTAATCCCTTTCAATAAGTTCCACCACGGAGGACAGCTCGGCGAGGCTGCACCGTACGGAGTGATGCGGACGCGAAGGCGGGGGATGCAAATGTTAATCACGTCCCTGCTTCGTGCCGTGTGGGGCTTATAGATGTGTTGGGCGTTAATTATAACCTGACGTTAGAATTCTCGGATTCTACGGGTATTCATGCTAGAAATAATCCGCTGTGGTGATATCTTTTTACAAAAATTGTGAACCTTGCGAAGTAAAATTATATCCTAATATGCAATCGACATTTTGATTTCATTGTATATTTTGAAAGACCTGAATCACCAATTCCAAATCTTCTTTGGGTAATGTGTTAAAATTTAGAGGGTAATAATTTTAAACTCTATAAATTAAATTTTTATATTGAATATTAATTTAAGCATTTGTAAAATTGTGTAAAACACGGTAGATAGGGCGGCAGTTAATTAACACCTAATATTTTTTCCATTGCTACTTGATGTATCTCACAATTTTCATTAATTATAGCAAAATTCAAGCAACCTTAACCTTCAAGTTATATTTTACAACAAATCGCTAAAGGAAACCTCTTAATACGTGATTAAGGAATATTACACAATTAAAGATGTCTGAAGTAATCATATTTTTTAATTTTGACTATAGTATTTTTAGGTAATAATGAAAGCATGTGGGGATCGGCATGGTGCGATGTCTAACGCACTGGCTTCCCACCGAAGCAAGCTCGCGTTAGAATCCTAGACACGACAGATATTTTTCCGTGGCATCCCAATGCCTACTTGAAGTGCTTTGTTGAGAGCATTTTGAATGAGTACGCCGTCTGTCGGATGGGACGTTTAACTACGGATCACATGGCGCCTTTCGTTAAGAGTAGGCTAATGCGATGCTGGATTTATCTCCACCCTTCCTCCTTTCCCTTCCATCCTTAATGGCACAAACGACCTTAGCTATCGATCCCCTAAAAAGTAATACCTTGAAAATTTGATTCCTGTCGAGCATTTGTCTATTCCTATGCTCTCACTCTAAATAATTAAAATTTGCAAAAAAATGTGCACCATAATATTGCTCTCATTTTTTGAATTTCGGTACGAAAAATTGTCATGCTGAGATAAATTTTATTCAATATAATTTTAATCTCTCTATGGTCATACTAGATATCAATTTTCACGAAGATCCCAGATAATAAATAATTTTTATTTAATATGATTCCAATCTCTCTAGGGTCATTCTATATACTAATGTCCACAAAGAGCCCATAATATTAATAACATGTGGTATATATATATATATATATATACATATATCTTGTTCTGGCATTATATCTCAAACCATTTAAAGTAAGAAATTTATTTTAATATTTTTATAGTTAAACCTCGATTAAAATGTTGAAAGATTTGAACGTAAACCATTTAATTATGAAAGTAAAATGTGGAATAACCACTACATTTATACTCGTATCTAATGTGATCAATCAATAATGTAACAAAACTGAGTACGCTCTGTGTAATCGTAAAATGCTGATATTTCGGAAACCGAACGAAATGAGGCCGTTGCCCATACCCCATTCAATGAAATCCTCTCTTTTGTGGGCTTCCCTTGTCTTCTTTCTGAAGAGCCATTCATTCAGTCACGCACATCCCTCGCCGCTATACTGACCATACAAATACACATGCGAGATTGCATGCACACCTCTCGATATCTCACGTAATAGTCAAATGACATTTCCCGTAATTGGATGTGCTTCCTTCTGGGTAGGCTATGTGAGCCTGTTAGTAGTTTCCGAAATGGGGTCATCATTAACCGAGGTGCTGTCAAATTCGATTGCGATGGATTTGCTTTCATTATTCCTTGATATTCCTCCGCTTCTAGTAAGCACCTTTTTGGGGGATTTGGAAAATGCCGGTATTTTTCGTCACTCTTCACATTTTCGGCTTACCCATGGTCCTTGCATTCCATTTATTTCTAATTTAAGTTCAAAGCAAGGAAATCATAATTGTGTTGAATTATACATGCTGACTGGGTTATATGAGACCCAATCTTTCACGGCTGACGCATTTTCGGAACGATTTCTCGCTTTAGAGTAGATTATTACTTATGGTAAAAGAATATTTTTATTTCAAGATATGACTATCGGAAAAAGCATGGCCTAAAAATGTTTATCCTTCCTTCAAATGGGAAGAGAAGGTATTGATTTGGAGAATCCGTTTTATGTACCACCATTGGAAATATGGAAAGGAATAACTTAATACCATACCCCTGGTAGGAATAGTTTTAATTAAGCCTCTGTTGCATTTAAATTATTTACTTACAAAGTAATAAGAAGTCATCCTCATCCACAATATATGCCCAGAAATCATCGTCATCGTCAAACATATCAAATCCAGCTGCAAATCACCGCTTTTATCTGTTTATCCAAACTTACTTGGTGGAATAAATAAATTGGAATGAAAGTTTTTTATTATTCTAGGTATTTCTGTATAGTTAAACAACTTTTTCGGCAGTTTGAGTTTTCGCCTGATCTATCTTCCCTACACCATTATTAATGTGGAGTTAGCAAGACACGATGAGATGCTTATAGGTGTCTAATGTCCTTATCGTAAAGCCGTCCGATAAGACCAGTGGCTATATGCGATAAGCACTTAGCGCCGTGAAGTTACGCAACCGGCAGTACTATATGTGACGCGGGTTGCATTGCCAAAGGGGAACCTCCTCCTTTTGTGCAATAGTAGAATTTATTTTTTCCGAACTTCGTCCAAATAAGATCAGCATTATGACCATATCACACAAAAACGGCTCCTTAACATATGATGAAAGTAGATTTTTTTTTAAAAGTATAGATGATTGCATTAATTCTTGCGGTTCAATACTTTCCATTCCGTAATAAATCCGTATAAGGTGTTGGTTAGTGCGGCTTATCTACATCATCTCCCGTATAGGTTCTCTGATGAAGTTATTTATTGTATTTTAGTATAGGTTTTTACAATCGCAAATTCCATTTTATATTTCAGCTGTTTGGAGACTTACAAATTAATAAATGTCTTATTTAATTTTTGGGAGCTCCGGACATTAAGTAACTTTCCGATGCAAATTTCCAATTGTCCACACGCATTTAGAATATAAAAAACGTTTAACATAGTAAAAAATAATTTTTTGATTACAATAAAAGCAGAAAAAAACATTTAAATATCTGAAATTCCGCCACCACAAAGAAAAATTCCTTTCTCTCCTTAAGACTCTATAATTGTATGTAATTAGAAAAAAAATCAACCACTATTGTTATAATACTATCATTAAACAGAAACTTATATAAGAATAAAACTTTTATTGTAAGCTAAGTACATTTAATTATTATTGTAATTTTATCAAACTCACGGGATAATTGATAAAATAAAGGTAATTTGAGTGGAAATAAAACACGTATTAGATATATTAGATTTCAGTTAAAAATGGAATCAATTCTGAAAGATATTTTATGCTTCTGAAAACAGACAAAAATTTAATTTTCTATTCCTGTGTTTATATCATTGAACTGCTATTACTTTTACGATTATATATATAATATATATATATATATATATATATATATATATATATATATATATATATATATATATATAATATATATATATATAAATGATATTTGCGAGACTTTTAAGCGTTGCTTATGATTTATTAATTAACATTGGCGAGTAGCTATTATAAAACTTAATGACGGAGATATATGGCATCATTAGTGCTTCTTAGATAAATAACTTCAATGGCATATTTTCTTGTACTATTTAAATGTTATCAATGTAAGAAATTCATAACCCTGTGTCTATTTTCAACTTGCAATGAAAACAGTGGAACATTGAATGAATCACAGCAATGCAAATTCTATAAGTAATAAATAATTCTCTTATGGTTTTTAGTACGCCGTGAGTATAACTTTTCACGGTTCAAGTGAAATTTTCACCTTTTGTCTCCTCCGAGAGGCTTGAAGGGAAAAGGCTGCAGACTACAAAAGGTTTTCAAGCGCGGGTGGAGAAAGCGAGGCTCCTTAAGGATGGTGAAGAGAGGCAGCGAGAGGGTGGTATGGTGATGCATTGCAAGGGAATGTCTCGAGAGGGGCGTCGGAGATGAAGAAGAAAGGAGAAGCAGAATGATAGAGAGCGCAAGGGAAAAGGGAGTAAGGGAGGTTGGAAAGGGTGAGAAGGATTTGAAGGATGTCTGTTATAGAGGATTTATCCTAAAGAAAGAGAGATAAGTTTCAATTATCCGCCTTCTCCAAATTGGTCGGAATTTGACAGAATTATTTCAAAGTTGAGTTAAAATAAATGGAATATGTCATGAACGAATACATCTAGGTACAATTTAAATCTAGAAAACTGGCATAATTGCCTGAGAATAAATAAAATAATAACCCTAAAATAACTTTTAAAATATTGAGGAAGAGTTACGAAACTTTTTGAAAAGTCATTAACAAAAGTCTTTTCTGAGGATAAAATTATAATTACATAAGTTTTTATCAGTTCAATATTTACAATCTTATGGAAATATAGTTCATCTTTAATTTTATCTTAAGCCAGTCATGCGATGTTTATTACAATTTTTCGTTTTTTAAAGAAACTCTGTATATCTTAAGATGTTTAGAATTATAATGAGCATGCAATTATTGATATCTTTATACAAAAGTTTAACCAGGACACTTTCAAATTTCATTTCACCTTTTGTTGAATAATAAAGCAATGTTAGAAACGATAATTTTCTATGAAAGCTTTCAATATTTAAGTTGTACAACCAATATTATTTTTATATCTAATGACTAAATATTGAAAATTATATCTGAACAAAATTGATAATCTACGTATCGTTAAAAATATAAATGGAAAAATAATTTGTTGCATCAAGATATGGCTAAGATCAATGAAAATCTTTTATTCATAATTGATAGTGTTCGGAACCTCTCATTCCTTTTCCCATGTTCTGCTCCGGAATTTGAATTGAAGGAAGGACATTCGAGAAGAGTGACGACCTGGAGGGCAAGGCATGAAAGGAGGCAGTTGAGGAAAGAGAGATTTCTTGAGGTCGAGAGAGGAAAGTGATGATCCCTGGATTGGAATTATGGTTAATAGCGAGACTTGAGAAATTCAAGGAAAAGATCAAAATGGCCATATAGAGATTGACAGAAGGGATACTAAGAGGGAAGGGTTTAAACTCACAAGGAGGCAGACTATCAATCAATATCTAGGTTTTTGGCAAATGAAAAAAAAACATCTGACTATTTCGTCGCATATTTTTAGTGTAATATATTTTTCATTTAATTTCAAAGCGTAATATTTAAATATTTGTTCTACCAAAAAGTATAATATAAGTGTAATAGGTAATTATTAAGCTATGATCCCCACAGTCATTCAGACACGGTAAAAATTAATGGGATAAAAAATTCTCTTTGCTAGGTTTCTTCTTCATTACAATGCGATAACCTCAAATCAAGCGCAGATGCCGAAAAATAGTGATGAATTTATTAGTATCTTACATTCTCCCATTCATCCATTTTTCATCACCCAGACGAGAATTTCAACTTCCCCGGATTGCAATAAGAATTGCAATTTATGATACTCCATATTCTATCAAATGAAAGATGAAATACTCTTTAAAAAAATGTGTATTTACAAGTACCTAATATGTTATATGTCACTACTTTTCTCGTATTTACAATCTAGATTTCCTTTACAATTATTGCGTGTGCCAAACGTAAATATTTCAGATAACATGTATTTTATTTCATATACGCTAATAGAATATTCTTCTTATCAAAAAATCTTAAAATGAAAAGATAATTTATTCACTAACAATGTAGATGATTTGTCATTGATCGCCGTCGATTTGGCAAGGATTTCAAATTATGCTCGATTTTTGATAATCTGCAATCACCAAAATGCAAGGAGAGGGAAAATTAGATCGATCCTTTGTGGGATGTAACAGTTTAGGGAAAACAGTACGGAAACCTAGTGCCCAACGAAGGTGGATAGAGGAGAACAGCAGAGCTTAGGGGGCAAGCTAAGCTAAAGAGGTTGGGACGGGGGAAGCGGAGAGGCACTTGGAGCCGAGAGAAGGGAGAGGATGGTTCTTCTGAGGCAAGGAGACGTAGAGAGGAGGAGGTAAATAGATGAGGAAGGAGGGGGCGTACTTGTGAGTGTGCTGCACGGCTAAAGAGGGGTAGACGGGTGACAGGGTCACGTGTGGAAAGAGAGAGCGGTTTGGAAAGCAAAAGTGCACAACAAATATAGGGTGGGACCGCCCTGTGTCGTGGGGAGTTAGGGGAAGGGGTCCGGTGGGGGGTGACAGTGGGGTATCGGAAGTAGGAGCTGGTGTTAGAAAGGGAGAGGGGAAGGGGGGAGAGTGGGGAGAGCGAGATAAAGAGTGATAGGGTTCTTTTAAGGGAAACCGAGAGGATTTCTTTTTTTCAGATGGGGAAAGGAAGGTTTATGCTGGAAGCGATGGAAAGGGAGGAGGGGTTAGCGTGTCGTGGTGGTGGTTCAGGGTGTTTGCGCGGGGTGGGACTTTTATTTATTTATCATTTCTTTTTTTTTTTGGTGGGTCGGCATCGGAGGAAGGGAGCGAGACAGGAAGATGGGTTTTCGTGATGTGACGCCATGCCTCAACTCCACCCCCTATCCACCCTGCATTTATCCTCCCCACGCCTCCGCTCAACCCCCAACCCTCCTTGAACCAAACCTTCCAACCTACGTCACTCCCATCATGTTTCTCTCACTATCTCTCTCTTCCTTTCTATCTTTTTCTCTACACTTCTCTCTATTCACCCCCTTTTCATCCCCGCGGACTTTTTGTGCGCCATTCATTTTTTTTTATTTCCTCTTCTCGATATTTTTTCCATGAAAGGCCCTTACACGGAAGAGGTCAGAGTGGGTGAAGGGTGGTGGAGATGATAGGGAAGCACCCACATACACTCTAGGGCGAGGAGGGAAAAGAGATCCTCCCACCCGACACCCCCTCCACCAACGCTCTCACTCCTAACCCCTTCCATACCCTCCGGACCCACCCATAACCTCCCCCACGCCCTCATTTTCTTTTTATTCGCTTTCATCCATCCCCCTACAACCCTTATCGATTTTCTTGGGTTTAAAAACTGTGCCACCTGCACCGAACTGCATATCCCATGCAATAAACGAGTCCTCCTCTTCTCACTCCGCCTTCACTTCCTTCCTCGGCGTGTACCCGCGAAGCTAACAAATTGGGATATGTACAAGCTAAAGTGACCCCATATGACCGAACCGGGAACCGGTTTTTCGTGCGCAGGCAGTCGACCGTTGTAGTCAACTGCGTCACAGGAGAAACGTGAGCAGCAAGGAGGCGAGGTGAGATCGAGAAGAAAATATCAGAATCTCGTTCCCTACTCTTATAGGAGTGTCTCTACTCTTGACAAAAGTTATCACGGTCCTGAAACCCACTTACCCATCGGCGAACGGATGAACGCGCTTGAATCGCTCTCCGCAAGGAACATGACTTCCACACATCGGGGTGCCAGGGTAATAACCATCTCTTCCACTAATCCGTCGACGTCAGCTTCGAATCCCTCCTCAATGTGTCCCCCTTCTCTCTCGGGTTTAGGTATTGCATCTCGTTCTCGTCGCTAGATTCAAGATGGTGGCATTAAATCGTTTTAGGCGTTCAAGGGCATTATTTTTTTCGTAAAACACGTGAAATAAACGCCATTGCCGTGTTGCAAAGCCGGAGATGAATCTGCTTAGGCGTTGGGTGTATAATTTGCCACGCTCATCTAGTTTCTATGACAGTTAGAAAGTTTCTCAGGGAAAGTGATCGAGACGCATATCCCACCACCGCGATTGCCTCGGGACACGACACTCTGCCCGCCTCCCCGGAGATAGAGAAGGAATGAGAGGGAGTGAATGAGAGGGAATGTGAGAGAGAGAGAGACAGGGGGAGAGGGAGTGAGAGAGAAAGGAAGACGGAGAGAGAGAGAGTCGATTTCGAGAGCGGGGGTGGGGAATATGGAGGGGAGAGAGAGAGATAGGACCCCCAGGCCCTACGGCCGAATTCTCGCCACCTGAGATACATTTTCTTTAAATCCCCTCCCCCCCTCCACCTTTTTAGTCCTGACGGAATCCCTCCCGATCCCGCGCCGTATTATTCCGTTCCATTTCCGTGGGAACGGTTGCCAAAATATTCCACGTGGAGGGGGATTCCTCGAGACTTTCCCGTGTTTTCTTGAAAACCTAGAAGATGGAAAGCCAGGGAAGGATTGTTTGCATTTTCCGAAATATCGAGAGATGCAACCGAGGAGAACTCGCTCGGAACATGTTGAAAGTTTAGTGACATCTATACCCCTACACTAATGTCTCCATGGAGAATCAACTACTCCAGTAAAAAAATGTGTGCCATCTCTATGATAGGCATTTAGTTCTGCCTTCGGACACCCCCGTTTGAGCCCAGGATTTAACAGCCATCTTTCTCTAAGAGGCTATTCCTTTTACCAGAGGATTATATCACGGTAAAAATGTCTCGTTTAAAGCCTCACAATAAAACAAAAATTATCGGATATCATGAATTCTATCGGATTTTATTTGTTTTTATGGAAAAGAAGAAATATCTTTTCACGAGTCTCAAATTTTTGTAACTTAAACCCGAATGAAATCCAAGGAATTTTTCGAATAATTCCTTTTAAATTAACTGCAAGAGGGTTTTCTTTGCTAAAACCACAATTTTCCTGAAAAATATGGAGTCTCATAAACATTATTTGATTGAATGCGATTGTTTTGGCAAAAATCAGCAGTACTACCTTTAGTACTTGCACTTCATGCCGTTTCTTTTTATTTAATGTCACCAGTGTCACTAATATGAATCTTTTACGTGCAGAAAAATGGCGAATGGATAAATATTTCTTCCAACTCAATTAATGTAAATCTTTTTAATAAATGAGTACCCTAATATCAAATTTGAATACTTCTCTTGCTTAAATTCTTTATAATGAACTATTAGTGGAAGACTTTTTTACAAATAATTTTTTTAACGGACAACATGTTAAACAAAATGTGGTTAAAGTGCTGGCTAAGCGAAGGGGCTCTAGGCGTTGGTGCTGCAGCAGCTACGTTTTCGGGTGAATTCCACGGGCCAGGAACGGATTCACGCCTGCGTTTTGGACTATTAAAGCGCTCTCGCCCTCACATTCCAAGCCCACTTCACTTCACCCCTTCTTAACCCCTGTCTCTTCCACACCTACAAACCCTTCTCCCTCTCACCACTCTCCACCTGAGGATTGCATTCCAGCAAATGCTGCCTTCATTCTCTTCCCCCAGTCTCCCCCACCGTCACCCCTACCCCCTCACACCGTGCCGTCACATTCTCCAAAATCTCAAACTCACCTGCCCCACCTATCCCACCAGACCCCTCCGTCCTCTCTTCCACTCCATCTCGTTTTCCATCCTAAACCCTCTCCCCACCCACGCTCTTTCCCTCCCATTTCTCTCCCTCTTCTTCTCTCTCCCTCTCTCTTCCTTTCTCTCCACTACACCCCTTCGTCTGCCCGCCCCTTAGGCGACGAAATTCCCTCCATCATCGTTTCACCGGCACATCCTCCGGAGCACGCGGTCATTTTGTTTCCCGTCCAGTCCTCCCGGGGCTTGCCGCTTAATTACTCCCGCGATGTTGGAAAGATTCCAAAGCAGCCCAGCAACGGGGGATGCACCAATGTTGGATCGAGTCAATGCAATAATGAGTGGAATTTTAGAGTGAAAATAAATTTAAAAAATACATTATTTTACCAAGGCGGTAGCCAAACCTGGAGCTCCAGGTTACTGGTCGGGCGTATTTCGTCAGTTTGCAACAAGTAATTTTTCAAACTTGATTTGATTTGGATTCAGGATCGAATTCCTTTCGGTAGAAATATTTTTCAGTGGTGAGTTTAAACATATTTGTTTATCATATCCGTCGCAAAAAATGGCGTTAATTTGAAATGCGAGACTATCTGGTGAACGTTCAACACCCTTCGGAATGAGGGAGGGAGGCTATAAGGTCAGCTCTAGAGTCCGTTCTGATTCTCTTACCATTTCGAGTAATGGGATGGAAAACCTGGCATCTGGTTTTGATCCAACGGAAAAATAAGACCCCAAAGGTAAAAAGCTTTGGTTCTGCCTAACACTTGCTTGCAGTGCCACTGTCTATCCCATCCATCCTTTCACTTCCTTTCCTCCATGATTTCTAATCTCCGCGGCGCAGTCCTTTGCCACATACTTCTGCGACAGCTTTTCGCTACAACCGTGCACGTAGCTTAGTTCTCGGCGATATTTCCATGTAAGTGAGGCTTAAGATCAATTCACAGCTCCATTCTTCTGCTGCCCGTCCGTGTATTTTACTCGCTTACTGCGAGGAGGAGCTAGTGGTAGTAGTAGGTAGTGTGAACATGAAATGGAACGGGAAGTGGGGGAGAAGAAGTCTGACGTCTGCTTCAAATCCTCCCGATACGTCGGCGAAGTATTTTTTCCGTCTTTTCGTACCACACTTTCAGCTCCCCCGTGAACTCTCGTCCTCTTTCACACCAAATTAGAGATGAGGCGATACTAATTCGACGAATGACGAAGAAAATTTCCTCCACTCTTGAGTCAGATGATTCAGAACACCATTGGTTTTGGATTACGCAGAAAATGAATGCTCTGCAGGAGTCAAGTCTCATCGCTGGAATGAGTAGAGGTGATGCAAGATTGCATTTGGTTCATTTTTATTCAGCCATTCACCCTTTTCTGAGAAATTTAGGTCCTTTCCATTTATTCTCTTGGAATTATAATGCGTCTAAATGACCTAGCGTATAAGCATGATGGTGAATGATAGGTCAGGAAAAATAAGATTTGAGTATTTTAACTTCCTAATGATAAGCGTAGAGGTATTCAAGGTGGATTAATCTGCTAAACGTTAATCCATGGCTGAAAAGGACCTATTTAGCACTCTCTGATTCAAGTGGAAATGATTAAGGCTTTAAGTAATAAAATCAATTTGATACAACAAATCAGTTTACTATTTTAATGAATCAACTTAGCTTCCTCATTTTTTTCGGTTAATAAAATATTAAAATGTTGAATTAATTTTAAAATACTTTATAAAGTCGTCAACGCTTTGATTTTTCTTTAGAACAAATGCTTGAGAAGTTATGATTAAGTTTATTTCTGTAAATCTCATTCATGCAAGGTCCTTATGTGAAGTACAATATTACACAATTGAGGGCTTTTACTTCCTCGGAAACCATCTAAGATAAATCATTTAGCAAATATAATTTTGAATTGATTCCAGACTATAGAATCCAGATCCCAGAATACATTGGTTAAAGAGCGTTGTTCAAGTAAGTCGCCTTACCAAACGTCTTATAAAAGGTCGACTGTTTCATATGTAAAGAGCTGATTGGGAAACAAAGTAAAACTTCAATATCCATTTCCGATTTGGTTATTGATTTCCAAGCATAAATATAAAAGATCAGGCTGAGAGAAACAAAATTCATGACTTTGATGAATGTTTTGAAATTCTTTACTCATCTCTTTTTTAAAGTGTGTATCAGAAAGAGAAACATGTCAAAGCACGTATTTTGGATATGTATTCACATCCCCAAATATCTGGTTTGATTTTCATTCAAGTCTCTGTGAACGTGATAATTGTTTTTAGGCGAATTATCTTCGAATTAAGGGCAATGGTGGCACCTGGTACACAAAATCAGAATATGTAGGTATCTAATGAAACGTTTCACTAGCTTCTTCTCTGACTTTTTTACAATTAAAAATCAATACTTATCGATATTCTTTGAAATTAAAAGATTAATAATTAAACTAAAACTTATTAATGCAACAATTTCAGAGCGTAAAAATCATTCGCCTTGACTGGGACTCGAACCCAGATCCCTCAATATCCGGTCGAGTGATTTAGCCACTTAAGCTACCGAGGCGTCCTCTTAAACTCTGAAATTTTGGGGCTTTTAAAGGAACTAGATGTTATGACGAAATACCGTACATACAATGTCACATGCATTCGTAGTCGTGCGCGAGGCGCCACTGTCCACGAGGTTAAAAGCCAACTTTAAACACGTATGGTGTTTTCCCTTTGACAAATTCCAAAGAAACTGCGGGAGATGCCGCAACAGTAACTTTTAACGGAGTCATCCGCTAATGTGCATTTTAATGCAACAATTTCAGAGCGTAAAAATCATTCGCCTTGACTGGGACTCGAACCCAGATCCCTCAATATCCGGTCGAGTGCTTTAGCCACTTAAGCTACCGAGGCGTCCTCTTAAACTCTGAAATTTTGGGGCTTTTAAAGGAACTAGATGTTATGACGAAATACCGTACATACAATGTCACATGCATTCGTAGTCGTGCGCGAGGCGCCACTGTCCACGAGGTTAAAAGCCAACTTTAAACACGTATGGTGTTTTCCCTTTGACAAATTCCAAAGAAACTGCGGGAGATGCCGCAACAGTAACTTTTAACGGAGTCATCCGCTAATGTGCATTTTAATGCAACAATTTCAGAGCGTAAAAATCATTCGCCTTGACTGGGACTCGAACCCAGATCCCTCAATATCCGGTCGAGTGCTTTAGCCACTTAAGCTACCGAGGCGTCCTCTTAAACTCTGAAATTTTGGGGCTTTTAAAGGAACTAGATGCTATGACGAAATACCGTACATACAATGTCACATGCATTCGTAGTCGTGCGCGAGGCGCCACTGTCCACGAGGTTAAAAAACCTCTTTTAACCTCGTGGACAGTGGCGCCTCGCGCACGACTACGAATGCATGTGACATTGTATGTACGGTATTTCGTCATAACATCTAGTTCCTTTAAAAGCCCCAAAATTTCAGAGTTTAAGAGGACGCCTCGGTAGCTTAAGTGGCTAAAGCACTCGACCGGATATTGAGGGATCTGGGTTCGAGTCCCAGTCAAGGCGAATGATTTTTACGCTCTGAAATTGTTGCATTAAAATGCACATTAGCGGATGACTCCGTTAAAAGTTACTGTTGCGGCATCTCCCGCAGTTTCTTTGGAATTTTTTAAAACTTATTAATTAATTCGATAATTTTTTTCTGTTTGAGATGAGATATACCATTAATTTTTTGTCTTTTTTGTACATATAGAAAATGCTTCGGCGCAAAGCTCATATTCAGTCAGTTTCTCGTAAATATGTTAACCGTAGAAGACTTTGAGTTAGAACTTTTCTCTTGTACAATATTATTATTTCACTTAATGTACAGATTCTGAGAGTATAAAGATGACATGTTATTTTTAAATGTTGCCATTCATTTTTCATTAGAGACAGAATCAAACCCGCGTGTCAACTTTTGAATTTATAAAGTTAATTTGAATTTATTTAATTCATTGCCACACCTCTCTATAAATGAGCTGCACTTGTATTTCCTTTTATTTAATTGAAAATATTTTTTGAGCTCTGCCATTTTTCTTTCATCGTGGACATTTGGCTACACACTGATGAGTCGATTCTACTGAGCAATTACATTATGAATTTAAATTTATTTAGAACAAGATATGAATATTTTCACTTATTTTCACGACAGGTCAGGGGTATTCCTTTTAGATTGCTTTCCCCAGGCTAATTATTTTGGCTTAGAAAAAATGTGAGCTTCGTAAAATTTTGAGAATTCCAAGGAATTCTGGAATATTAAATCATTATCATTCATTAAATTTCAGAAGGTAGAGAGAAATTTTACGGCTTTTTTTTAACCTCCCTCCCTGAGTTAAAATGCTTATCACGCGCAAATTTCAACAAATACTTTTTATAGTCAAAGTAAACAGGAAATTGAAAGAATTTGAGAGTCAGAAAGCCTCTCCATGAATTTTTATGGATGTTATGACGAAGCCAAGACCTTATTTTAATGACTATGTTGCCGTTGCTTTTATGACTACGTTGGTGAGTACACATTTGATGTTGATTCGATATCAAATATGGATACGAGGAGAGATGCTGGAAATGTTTGCTGTCGCATTTCCGTTCTCCGTCTGCTCTCTCCCATTATTTTGCAGCTAAGCTCTCAATGGCAATTCAGAGTTGGTACTGCGTTGTGGATGACATCACAAAAGAGAAATAATTTCATTTCTTCACCCCTAAAAATGGCCTGTAACATGTATGAAACATTGGATGCTTCGAAACACTAAAATCATCCTGTGGAAGCTGTCCATGAAAAATGAAGGGAATCAGAATATTTAACAACAATCGGGAAAAATCATTATTTTCAGGTAACATAGTTTTGATATAATGGAAGGATATTTAGGTTTTGCTCATTACAAACAGGGAGGTATCTTGTTTCAAGTACGTGAATCAGATTCACATCGCGTATCTCACGACATTTGGCTGATTAGTGCGTCAATGGGCTGAAGTAATGTTTTCCGTTTTCACATGTCTCTTCTATGAATAAGCCACTCTTAAATAAGTCACTTTGATAATATTCCTTAGTGGACGAAAAAATTTGAGTTTTCATATTTCCAGTTTTTCCAGTTTATACCCAACAAGAGAAAGAGGAATATTGGGAATAGATATGAGCAGAATGAATTCAATTCGGTCAGAATAAACGGGGGATTTGACCTGAGACGTGCAACGAACCTAATTTTGACTTGTTGCCACGCTCTCACTCCTTAACCTCACCACTTATTTGCCATTATTTTTCAAATTTTGTAAACAAACAGCTAAATAAGCCCAGATATGCCCACGGTAGTAATGGGAAAGCAAGACTCTGGTTGACCCGAATTGCTGACTACCTCGGCAGCTCTGTTTGACGGAGAAGACGGTCATCCTTTTTACGCTTCGTTCTTAAGGCCGACATGTATGAGACTGCATTTTTTACGATGAAATGTTTGTTAAAAATTCTTAACCTTATGCCATTATAGATTTATTAAAAAGCCACATAATTAATAGAGTTTGACTTTCGCACATATTAAGGGATGTCATGATATACACCATTAAATTATAATTGGTTTCTAAAACGCTTCTAAACCTTATTTAAATGAACGTAGAAGTAGCAAATTATTCTCAGCCATCGGCTGTCTCGCATTACACTGGCAAACCACGTGAGCCAGAGTTTCCGCTGGATCAAGAATCCATGTAGAATAGGTTTTTTGGGTTTTGTTGGTATGATTATGGATCCAACACAGGGTTTAACATACAATACCATACAAACAGGTATTTTTTAACCCTGAGGTCGATTTCCACCTCTCTGGACAGCATGTGAGGGCAAATCCATTGGCCTTGCATGAAGGAGATCAAAGTCCAGCATAATGACTAATTTATTGCATCGTATAATTGGCTAACATGACTTTTCCAGGTGATAATTCCACCTCAAACAGAAGGCCAAGTGATGACTCACGTCTCACGCCAATAATCAGGGTATCCATTCACGGTCGCACGCCGCGGGTGAGAATTTCCCAAGGTCCTCTCTTTGAAAGTGGGAATAAATGAAAGCAAAGAGACACGCGCTCCACGTTCCACATTGTTCCTGATTAATTTCCCTCTCTCTCTGCCGTTCTTCCAGGGACCTACCAGGGGCAGTGGCTGCGGGGGATGCGGCACGGCTACGGCGTCCGCGCCAGCGCGCCCTTCGGCCTCGCCTCGCACTACCGGCCCAGCAAGACGCAGCTGCGCGCCTCGCTCACGTCCCTTCGCTCGGCAGAGGGCGGGGGAGGTGGCGGCGGTGGCGGTGGGGGGTCGGCCGAGGCGGGGGCCGCGCCCTCCGACCTGAGGGACCGCCGAGTGGACGACGCCCGCGGCGGCTTCGTGCTCAAGGCGCGGAGTGACGACGCACCCACCGCTAGGCGCAGATCCCTCGTGGAGAAATCCACCAACCTCAAGAAGTCTCTCTTCTCCGTGAGTGTCGACCGAGGGGTGTGGAGGAAACAACCAAGCTTATAAGCCTCTTGCATTTCCGCCATGAGCCTATATGTCGCCTATTCAAAAAATATTAGCTTCGGAGGAAGTTTTAACGAACAGAATAAATCACGAATCCGTTCCCGGCATTAATTTTCCAATTTAAATATTTTAGAGATTGGTAATATTAATATTGGTGAGATCAATTCATACATGTATTGTTTATTCACGCAGGATTAGGCTGTTTACCTATCAGCATATGTAAAACGGCCGCATTTGCAAAACCTTATATTGGATGGTTTGTCACATGGACGGGAAATGAGTGACATTTTGAACAAATTTTGAGGTTTGGGGAATTTAACCCATGAAAAAACTCCGTAAAAACGTGCGTGGTAAAACTCAGAAAAGGAAATTAGTCAAAGAATCAATCAATATATTCTGAAATATTGAGACTAAAATATGTAAAAATAACGTTATTCTGTGAATTTTAGTCTGTTATCTAGGTCTCTGGCTCGGAATGTTTCATGTTGCATTTATAATTTCTTTCAAGGGACCAGACAATTGACTAGCAGTCTGTAAGAAACGTGCGATGAAACTAAATCAAATCCATATATTAGTCCCACATTACAAGAAAATGCGAGAGATGCCGCGACGGTAACTTTTAGACGGAATCATGCGCCAATATACATTACAATATAACAATTGCAAAGTGTTAAAATCATTCGCCTTGACCGGGGTCCGGGTTCGAATTCCAGTTACGGCGAATGATTCTTCAACTTTGCAATTGTTACATTAGTGTCACTTTTCTCAAAGAAATTCCTGCCAAAAACGTGCCATTGCGCAGCAACGCTTTATATTTTTATCATGTATTGTAAATATTTATTTAGTGAGTATTGGCATGGTATAGCTCAATTATTTTAGGAGAAAAATAAAAGGAATTTCCTCCCATTTAAAAAATTTTAAAAACGTGTTTCTGTTGTCTTCAAACGTTTGCATCTCCGACCTCTTCGCTATATCAATGTAAAACACTCAAAATAAGTACAATAAGAAATGCTCCTGATGAAAGATTATTATTTACTTTGATTTTCCACATTGAAGGTTAAGCCAAAAGTTTGTAGCGCACTGTACAAGTCATACTCGACACTGGGGGAGGGGGGCGGGGGCTCCATTTTGCATTATATTTAACGAGTCTCTAATACAGCTATATGCTTGCCAAGTGCAAATTCATTTCCAATACAACTATATCTAACGATATCTTTCACAATAATATGCTGAGGTGAATCCAAAATATGTTGACACTTACTTTCCAAAGAAATTCAATAGCTGCATGTTGTTGCGTGTATTTAAATGATTCGACAGAAATAAAGACTCGTGAAATTTTCAGATACATGCAGCAATTTTTACTCCGTGATGCTTCGATCTTAGTTGGTATCCATTAACGGTGATGATGGGTTTGAATTAAGGCTTTTGTGGCTTGCTTCAACTGTAGAAAATAAAATCGACGTTTTTTCAGTTTCCGTAAATCATGCATTCACTGTCATTATTAAATGGTGAATGATAGAGTCCTTATTAACTTTAATTGATAATCAAAATGGTGACTGATATTGGGTGATCTGAATATTTCATATCCAAAGCCTCACTTAGTGAAAGGTATGACCTCCATGCCCAAAGCGGCAAGCCTCTCTTTTTCTTGAGAGCTTCTCCCACCGTGAAACCGATCGGCGCAGGCCGATGGAATAATTTTTTTCAAATACATTTTTCCATGGATTTACGTAATCGTCCTATTGTTTGACTGGCTTTTCATCCGATCTAGCGCCCGCCCACTGGCGTCCACACCGCCAGTCTCGCTCAGAAAAGGATCGGTAGCTCAAAAATTAGAAAAAAATCCCCTACATATCGGAAATCCGAGACCATTCTCAATAAAGTTTTTCATGGTTTTAATTTTTTTTGAGTCTTCGGGAAAGACTCGACCTCGATAGAATTTTTCCAAACCTACTTTCTTAATTCTAAGAGATAAAGCTTGGCCGATGAACGTTCATTTGTTCAAGCATAGAATGAGATCGATTCGTCTATAGCCGATAAAACTTGCACGAAATCAATTATTATTTGCGGTGTCTGAAAGCCTTACAAACTTCTCAAACTAGGAAAATCGATTAACAGTTGTGCTTGCATTATTCTTCCGTCATCGCAAGATATCAATCTGGAGAGAGCTAATTTTAAATTTGCGGCAACACCCTCCTCCCGTTATTATATGTTTAATTTCAATGCATTTAGTGCACTTACATGAAAAAATTAACTACATATTTAACCAAATTTATTAAAGGAATCTAATGCAGGTCTGCTAGGATCTAATGCAGTTTTGAACTAAAAAGATCTGAATAAATAATACTGCCCTTCGTTAGGATATTTTTAATCCTAAAATCATTGCTCCTCCCTCCACAGTTTTTTTCGTCCACGACGGGCCAACATGCCAAACATAAACAGCCCGAATAAAGTTTTGATGGTAAGGGTTATGAATGATCCCCCTTAACATTAGACAAATCACTTCCGAGACACAGTCAAATAGTTAAGACCTTTATTATTTACTCTAGACAAGGCTAGAGGCAAGAAGTCCAACTCACTACTCTTAAAAAACGAGTATAAAAAGTATGTCAAATATTTATTTGAAAAAACTAGTTAAAAAATTTGCACCAGATTCCAAAAGTCAAAAATGTACCTCAGCTAAATTAAATCAATCAACCAAAGTTGAAAGGTTTTTCAAGTAGAAAGTAAGCCACAATAGTTAAAATCAACCGATTAAGATAGTCTCACAGAATTACAAGGATTTAATCCAACATTTTGACATCACCGTCGGTACACAATGATATATAACTTTCTTCATTTTTTCTATAATTTTAATGATACACATAATTCAGCTGTTTACTGTTATCTACTGTGTATATTGATTCACTTATTCTTGATTCTATATTTATTCCAAAATGTTGCTATTTCATGCACGCATTCGATCGCTTAGCCATCGTCTCCCACAATCATTTGTAAATTGAGCAGTACAAACAAAAACAAACTGCGAGTGAGGGAATACGGATTCTAGTTAAAATACCCAATCGCATCTGAAGATACATGCCTTCAACAATACCTACCATTTATCATCATCATTCCCTCATTAATGAAAGTTTTCATCTACTTTGGCTCATGCGTGAATCCTAAGAAAATTCGAATGTAAATAAAATAAAACTTTGGCCTATTACTGAACTCCGGAAGAATATAATAATTCGATCATACATCTCCATGTGTGCAAGACAAATGTTGTTCTCGATTCAACTGTGACCTCTAGTATCCCGTTCATTTTGTTCCCGACAGGGTCTGAAGATCCGCCGTCAGCGCAGCACGGGAGACCTGGAGAAGAGGGGCACCTCGGCGAGTATCCGCTCCGCTGGCAGCTCCGCCTCTTGGGTCAGCACGGATTCCGCGCATTCGGCAATGACGTCCGCCTCCGTTCACACCGACTCCAACGCCAGCTTCGTCGTCGAGGTAATAAATGGATCGAGACTTGTGCAGCCCCAGCGGGATTCCTATGTTCCCTTCCGCATCCCCTTGCTCACGATGACCCACAACCTCAGATCCTTCCCACCTGAAAGTAAATGAATTGAGATCTAAGTTGATACATATGCTATCCAATCCACTATATCTCTCTTACCTCAACACCCTTGCTGAAAAATTATCATCTACCTGTGTTTCAATAACTTTTACACGTTTTATACTCTAAAACTTAATTTTATTGCCCATTTACCAAAGAGTTAGTACTGAAAACATATTCATATTGTCACATAATGCATATTTATATTTCCATTTTCACATTCTGCTTGCCTTTTTTTAATTTTATCTTGTAGATTTCATTATATTTTAGATTTTATTTTGCATCCGAAATAATACTAAAACCAAAACCTTATAATCGGGTGTCATTTTGTAATGGGTGATCATTTCAGCGCAGCCTTGCTCGGAATCTCTTGTTGTTAAATGTGTCTATCTGCACGAATACGAAACGTACGTATTAGTCATTTACTACACCATATATATATGACTTTTGAGCAACTGTGTTGAATGACCAAATTGATATATGGCATAAGAGAGAATGAGAATATTTCGAGAGAAAGGCGAGGATCTATAAAGTCATGTGTGAATTTAGACAGACTCTCATGACAGGGAATATTAGGAGTCTCGGTTACTGAAGAGCATGGATTTGAATTAGGCTGCGAAAGAAGCAAATGAGGGCTTATCAAAGTCAATAAAACGAATTAAAGATAGTTAATTCTCTGAAATAACTAAACCCATGTCTTTAGAATTTTCCTATCCTAGCAGAGAATTAGGAAACGGTATGCAAGTATTTATGTCATAGTAGCATTGTCCTCGAAACTAATTTTTCACGGAATAACCGCAAGATTTTTAATAACTTCCTTAAAAATACTGCTTCCTAAAAAGAATTATTTTTTCATTCCCATCGTCAAATATTGATATTTGTGGGCGAAGAGTATTACAAGATTACAGAATAAATAACTTTTTATTAGAAGCAATATTAATTTAAATATTACTATTTTGTTGAAATTTTTGCACTAGAATTAAGCAATGTATATAATACACCAATGATATAATTTTAATTTACGTGATAATCGTCCATTCCTTTGGCCGAAAAGATCTTTCCGGATCCTAATCCTACTTTTTATAATGTTTGGTGAACGAAATCTCAGAGCATTATCAAATTTTATGCACTGCTCTTGACTTTTCTTCAGAGAAATTAATTTGTGATTGAATGTGACATTCCAGTGAATACATTAAATCCGGTAAGGGAGCCTCATTATCAACGCGGCCTTCAATGGCACTACCACCCCTTTCTGGCCAAAAATCTGGATTGACGGATACGAAAACGTTAGGCATACGGAAAAAGAGGAGTTACAGTGCGGGGTAGATCAGACTCTAGATAAAAAAGGACTTCTTTTCAGGGAACAGTTTCCATAAGCTGGTGAGTATTTATATCCAGTTCCAGCGTCCCACCCAGTACTTGGTTGCCTCTTTTTTTATGCTTAACGTTGTTGTGTCCCTAAATCCAGGGTGAAGCTTGTTTTTGGCCAGGTCATACAATTACGAGGTAAGAGTAAGAAGAATATGGCTGCGTAGATTTTCGCGGCGGTGGCTTGAAGAATTCTGCATGTCCGGGTTTTCACCGCGTTGTTGTTTGAAGCCGACAACAGTTTCGCCGAAGTTTCATCCGGCGTCTTCAGGTCGAAGATGCCGGATGTCGGATTCTTCGACCTGAAGACGCCTAATGAAACTTCGGCGAAACTGTTGTCGGCTTCAAACAACAACGCGGTGAAAACCCGGACATGCAGAATTCTTCAAGAGTAAGAAGAGTTTAATATTGGTCAGGATGAATCGTTAGGAGAAAGGAATGGGAGTACCATTGGAGGTAGAGTTGATGAGGTGACGAACGATTCAAAAAGGAACGGCAATTGAGCAAGGGCACCAATGATTCAAGGACTTACACTTTTTATTTAATATCTGGTTGGTGTATTAAATCCTTTATAAGTTTTTCCTCCCAACGCTGGGTAGTGAATATTGCTTGCGATATAAAATGATTATAAGCTAATACTCTCGACGAAACCCTACTCTGAATGAGGAAAATATGTTTTACTTTTTCACCATCATTGGCTTTGGCGTGGTCATTCGACTGTTCCTATGAATAAGCAGAAAAGGGCAAAGATCGCTTGTTTATCTTTGCATCTGAAGTTCGCGTTTCGGGTCGAGATGAAAATTCCCCGAATGGTTGAAAGGGATACGTAATTTGAAGGGATACTCTCCTATCTTCCTCATCTCGTTCCTCTGTAAAATATTTTCCGTCCTCTTTCCTAAACTCAACCGTTTTTTACCCACCCATCTCATCTTCCCTCACTCCGAGACCAACACTACCTCCCCCTTGACCCTCACCACCTGAAAATCCTTTGGACTTAATGTCCCCCATGGGTGAATATTTCCCAGCACCACCGTTTGAAACTGCAGCTAACCTATCCGCATAATTTCGGATTTAAAGGCATTACTTCTTCCTAAAAGGAATAATTAAGTATAGTCGTTACTTTCAAAATAAATAAATATGTGAACGAATTCCAAGGCACACTATGGATGGAATTTTGAAGCTCTAGGTAAAATCCCTGGTAGAGCTTCCTTGGAGTGTAAACCTCATCTAAAACTAAGTTGAGCCACGGTTATAATTTTTTTATTTTAAATTTATCTATGAGATAGAGCAATGGCGAATCATTCATCCAGCTGAAGTTACATTTTCGGCAATTAACCTTTGTCAACGGTTGTGAGTGTGGGAAATTGTTATTTTCTTCTTTTTATTATGTTCGAATTCCGCCACATTACGCCTGAAACTACTCAATTTTTAATACAGTTGTTATTCCACCTTTATTCTTTTGATGCTCTTGCATATTTCTGGCGGCTTCCGTGTCGTCGGCGTTTCTACTTTTAATCTGTCAAATCTTAATTTACGTAATCGTGCAAGTTGTTTCACAGTAGTCCTTTCATCCGTTTTTCATGTATTGTTCCGTTATTTTTAAATGGTTTGACCTTCCGTGATGCGTGGTTATCGATACTTATGAGCTCTAATCATAATTGAAAGGGCCTAAAATTTTCATTGATCCTTCTGGGTCAATGATCTTAGTGAGGTCGTTTTGAAAGTCGAAGTTTAAAACGAAACCAGTTACAGCAAATATTCCGTGTAAAAATGCCTCTTTGAGTATTAGTCAGAGCTTTAGTTTGGTTAAAACATTTTGTGTTTAGCCTATCTCTCTTTTACTGTCGCGGTTGGTTAGTTCTTGAAGATTAAAACAATTAACTCTTTCTATTAACTATCCCGCAAACTCCGAAACTCGAAAGACTGTACGGTTTTCTATTCAGGCAGCCTTGCGT
The DNA here is from genome assembly GCF_022747635.1 of Hetaerina americana. NCBI lineage: Eukaryota > Metazoa > Arthropoda > Insecta > Odonata > Calopterygidae > Hetaerina > Hetaerina americana. Next base: position 94,050,290 of record NW_027286069.1, read on the forward strand.
ACACTGTTTATCCTATGCCCCAAGGGCTCCATTACCTTCCCAATTGGTAACGACAGAGTTCGAAATAGCTGAGCTGCCCTCCTTCCAAATTGCCCTTCGGGTTGTCTGATTCTCTTATGAATTAATTATTGCGCAATAAGAGGAGTGCGTTTAGTGATTAATAAATTATTTGCTGGCCTACCACAGTGAAATTTGGCGAAATTTGCGGATTTTCTGACGTGATACAAGTCTTACACATTAGATTTATTTTGGGCGATAAACACCAGACTCATGCCGCTCGACGCCGTTTCCATTTTGCGTACCTTTTACTCTACATCGCCTCACCACTCATCTCCGTCTCCCTCTTTGCCTTCCGCCTCTAATACAGCCCGTTGCCCTTACCCCCAGTGCCTTCTCTCTTCCCATCCCCCACCCCGTCAGATACGCGCTTTGCGTGAGCCCAACTCCTACCCGAAAAGGGGAATCCAATGAAGGCCCGAAAGAGGCGGCGGTGGGGTGATGTGACACCGTCCGACACGCTGGCTGAGGGGATGGGGTGAGGGGAAGCGGGGATGGGCTTGGGGAAGGGGAGGACGGTGATGGAGTAAGAAATGCCGCGGCACGCTAAGTGTCGCGACTCACCGGCTGTCATCAAGCGAAGTGCTCCAATGCCGAAGACATCACTGCGAAGTTGGCGGGACCTTCTTCTTTAGGGCTTTTTGAGGGCTTACCATTAAGGCAATTGGATTCTGCTCACATCTCCCACGCCGTAGCTTTCTTTGCCATCAACCGAGGGGGGCGTAAATAAGGACTGCCATTTGGATGCAAGCAACCAGAGGAGGGTCCCGCGCAAGGTTGACGTTCACCGCCATCTGAGCCTGTTCCGAACCTAATGGTCGATTTTGAATAAACGAAAATGATTTTTCTTTGCTCTTAATAAAAACATGCGTTTGTAGACTATTTGAATTATTTTAAATTAAGAATTTCATTGTTAACGTTTATTTGAGTGGATGGCCGAAAATATTTTAATGCTCATGCTTTCGCACTTTTCCATGATAAAAGTATTCAGCACATTTCATTTTTGATTTAAATTTTAAATTAAAAAAAAATTCAGGATTACCATGTACTCCTTCATCTCTTTGTTTTTTAAATATCATAATTTTAGATCGTTAGCATTTGTTTCTCGTAATTTTCTATTTTACGATGTGAAAAGCTCATTCATATCATTCTTCGTAAAGTTAGGACTTTCTAGGATATGTATATATATATATATATATATATATATATATATATATATATATATATATATATATATATATATATATATATACACACATATATATTGTAGTCTTCCTTTTATGATATGTTTTGGAAAGACACAGGCAATACAGATGCATCACTAGCCTCGCCTAACAAAAGCAAGCCCGACACTAAAATACCCTGTTCTTCCATTCCAAATAAATCTATTTCCCTTCAATTTGTCCGATATTGCTATCCTTTCCTACCCCTACCTTGCTTTCCTTACATCCTTTCTTTAGTCTTAGTCTTAAGAACTCCATTATCAATCAAAATTTTATGCATCCATTTTTTTCCTTTGCCTTTGAATGCCTCCTCACAACCCTCTCTCCTCACCAAGCTTCCTTAGTCTTGTTCCATTTATTTCCTAGGGGTTCTCTTACCCATTTCACTTTTCTCCGTACCAACAAATTCTAAGTCTCCAATTTATACCAAACAGCTTGCTTCAACAACAAAGTTTCCAAACCTTTCATAACCACGCTCCATACCATAGTTTTTACTATCATTATTTTAGTGGCCTCCTTACTTAACGTCTCTGTAAACATGTTTCTCCTTTTTGTGAAAGCGTCTTTGTTTAACAAATTTCTTGCTCTTATATTCTTACTACTTTGGCCATCGTGGTCCAACATTCAAAAGATATGGAAAATATTCTACCAGCTCCACTTTTTGCCTTCATATTTCAACGCTTAACATAGCATTTATTTTTCTCGAAAATCTGCTGTCTCTGTTTTTCCTTGCACTGATTATCTCATACTTATCACACTGATTTTCTAATAAGATCAGCAATGACCGTATTCCCTATGCTGACTGGCAAACTAAGACTTGATCATCCACAAACGTAACTGATTCAATGAATTTCCCAACAATTTTCATTTCCAGTTCTTTCTCTACCTTGTTTACGATTTCCTCCCCTTACACCACTCGCCTATGAGTAGTCTAAGGCATGTACAGGTTGTAAATGTTTCTACTATGCCTCCAATCTATTCCTATGTACTGCATTCATTAATTGATTCTGTCCAATGAACTCTATTTTAATCCTCCTCGAACTTCGACGAAACAAAAAATGCTTCCCTCTTGTACCGTTTCTTTCTACCTTACTGCTATGGCATCACCCATTCATCTTCTCCTCCTGAACTCAACCTATTCCTCAAGTAATCATTAGTCATCTTCTGCTACCGTTTATTAGTGATCCTAAGTACCACTTTTTCCCGTGTGAAATCAAATTTATTGTTCCATAGCCCTCGTATACGGTGCCTTACCCTCATTTTAAGTGGGGTGGGAACTAACAAAAATCTAACTAAATTTTTCACCAGAATTCTATCCTCATTAATGCAATCTATCATTCAATCTGCGAAAATTCTTCCTCCCACGTTTATCTAAATAATTAATTACTCCCGCGGGACATTTTTCTGTCCTCACGACATTATCTGATTTCAATTGCCTGATTCCCTTTCTATTTCGCAGTTCAGTATGCCTGGTCTAAGCTATTCCCGTCTACGTCATATTTTTTTTCTACATTTAAACCTTCTTATCTTATTTCTGTATCCTATATATCCTCAATGCATTCTTTTCATCTCTTTAGAATATTTCCTGATTGAATTTATAGTTTTCCTGGCGAGTTCAATACGTAATATGTACGACTTTTCCCCTCTTACTTATCATATATCTCTTACCTTATAGTAAAGCTCACCCATTTCACCCTTCCTTTCCATACCCTACTTTTTCTCGCACTACGCCCTCTGTCATGCTTGTCCATGTTTGTCCACCAGCATTATTTTTCTCATGATAGCATGGGAAAAATTATGTTGGTGATTGCCCGTTACCTTCCTTAATAGTGTTTTTATGGTAACACCAGTACTATTACGAGAGATAAACCTCAGTAATCAACCCAACGGTTGGTTTAATAGGCGAGAAAAGAGCTCACTCTAATATAAAGAACGTAAAAAAATTGCCAGCGTTGCAAAGCTACATTGTTTTGTTTCTTAGTGATCAAACCTTACCTTGCAAAACTGGTTTCATTACGATAATCGGAGTATTTACGTACGATTTAATATTTCTCACCGATTTTACGGGAAGCTCTAACGTCGTTGACTGCACTTCAACTGAAATCTGTTCTTTTTCCACTTCTCTTTGCCCAGGACGAGCAAATGGACGCCAGCGTAACGGAAACATACATGGGGGAGTGGAAGAACGACAGAAGGAGCGGCTTCGGCATAAGCGAACGCTCCGACGGCCTCCGCTACGAAGGAGAGTGGTTTAACAACAAGAAGTACGGATACGGCGCGACCACTTTCAAGGACGGCTCAAAGGTCCGACCATCTTCCTTTTCAATACCGCACGCACCTTCGAACTTTTAGAATTGCATTTCATATACATTTGAGTACCTGAGTGGATATTATGTTAATTTTTGATGTTTTGAGAGCAGAAATTACTCTTTTGATCGGGGTTATTTCTGATTTAATCTCCATATCAGGGATTATAAAAAGAAGGATTTGTAAATTAATCGTCACCTTCATCATAAATTTCATATTTTTCAGTCTCTTCTGGCATGTGCAGTGTTTTCATGAAACATTTACAACATTTAAAAGCACTTTTTGTTCCTTGATATTCATATCACTTCAATCGTTCTGTTCTCATAGCGATGCTCATTCACTGTCTCTAACCGCATTAAATAAATTAGAGCAATTACAAACATAAACAGAAATATTTTCGAGAAAAATTTCCTTAAAATAGAATATAATATTCGTAGAGCTGTTTACAATATGAAAAAAAAGATTTTGTATTTTAGATGTGACTCCTAATTCAAGCAATACTTTGCTGTTTTATACACTTGTCCCCATATTTTAATATATTTGCAAAAGACTGTTTGCGTTATATAAGATATTGTTCCCCAAATGTTTCAATGCAACCCGTTTCTTGAAAACCAGCAATGAGTGCTAACTAACACGTGCAATAGTCTTTTCATTAAGTACTAATATTTTCTTCCGGTTCAGAAAAACATTTTTTAACCATAACTCTATTTTATAATCGTAATTCGTAAACCGTGAAAAGGTTGTTGTCATTTTTTATGATTTCTTTGAAATTTGTGATAAATACTATTCATTAAAATCAGATAAAATTTACTATCCATTATTATGTACTTACTTGTTTAATCACGGATTTAAGCTGGATTTCAGAGTACACTTATAATTTTTAGATACAGTTTTGAGTATTTTATCTCCTAACACTTAATTGTTTACCTTTTTCTTCTCTAGGAAGTGTTACAACAACAATAAGTATGTTTCTAAAGTCATTTGTAAACGTTTTCCTTTTTTCACAACAGGAGGAAGGAAAGTACAAAAACAACGTCCTCATAACGTCGCAGAAGAAAAAGCACCTCTTTCTCATCCGATCGGCGAAATTTCGGGAGCGGATAGACTCAGCCGTTAATGCAGCTCAGAGAGCGTCGAAAATCGCGCTTCAAAAGGCGGACATTGCGATCTCCCGGTAAGGAGGAGAAATACTGTAATTTACTCTGATCGGTAGACATGCTAGGCTAGCTTATTGGAGTAAATATAGGGGATAATATAGTGGCTGCAAATAAAAAATCTACAACGGCTCACTTCCTGATACGATCCCTTCAATAATCAAAATTAATTTAAATGTTAGTCACATTCATCAGTATTAACTTTAGCGATTGTTCTGAAGAAAAAAAGGTAAACTGAATACAAAAGTTTGTTCATCATCAATTTATTCAGTTGGTGTTTTATCTGTTTATTTCTCTTTGCAATTTCCAGTACCATGTGCCATATGTTTGTAAGCCAGTAACACATATTGTACTTTATGTTACTGAGCTGCACAGTATTAAAAAAAGAGTTATTTGTGTATTAAATCAACATAATGTTATCGTGTTCTTGTTTTATTATGAATGTTTACTGATATTGACTTGTAAAATATTAAAAGGTATGAAGTTATAAAACATTGTCCGATATGTGTGCAACGGTATTAACGTCCGGGTATATGTTGAAACCTTACGATCAACAGATCGTGAAATACTACCAAATCTTGTTAAAAGATTCAATTCTTTCTAAATAGTGAGCATGTATAATTAAAAACTAAATTTTGTAACACTTTATAATTTCAAATTTGTGCTTGTTTCCTTCACTAATCGTATCCAACTCTTGATATAATTTTGGCTCAGAGTGCTTTTACAGAGCGCCATTTCTATGTGGCCCTAAGTGTCGCTGTTAAAAAATGGCACGTGAAAATATTAAGTGGATCACATATGAATATTTAAAATTCGATTTTTCCCAAAGGACGGCCACGGCTCGAGGGAAAGCAGAATTGGCGGACGTTGCTGCTGCACATGCCCACGAAGATTCGGAGATTGCGCGCCGGACCGCGAAAACGTTTGCGCCGGATTTCCAGCAACCAGGTGAGGAAGAAAGAGGTTCCGCGAAAATTGCAGTTTATTATTAGTTTGTGCATTGTAACAGAAATTCAGGAATTTCAATTTATTTTTTGGTGCGTAATTATGAATCACTTATTAGTAGATAGCCTATGCTAACATCTAATGGTCTAGTCTAGGAAAAGCTTTCGGATGTTAGACAAATGGTAAAAATTCAGTGATGCGATGTTTCTGGATATCTCGAACTTGTGGTGAAACTCCAGGTTGTAAAATTCAATGTTTACTGCGGAATGGCGATGGGATCAAACCAAGAAGGTGGACGAATTTTGCAATCCGAGGGGCTCAGTACCAGGTAGCCTAGAACGACGCCAGTCCTGGCTCCAATAAAGCATATTTTGGTTTAAAGGCAATGGCTTGTTTTTTAATGAAAAATACCCCATTGATAAAGCTGAAGCTTAAGTACCAACCGTCTTCTGGATTAATAATCATATCAATGAGAGCATAAAATAGTTAATTCACGAATCGCCGGTCAGTTTGATGCTTTCTTATAAGTGTTTACAAGTATTTATAATGCTATTGAGTTTGATCATTCCATTTTCTTTATGAAACTGTATATTTAATCTTTATTTTAGAGAATTTATTTATTGCTTTTTTAATAATTAGGTAAAATATAAATACCTCTAATTTCCTTAAAATTCGTTAGTGTAAACTAAATTTTATATGGATTACTGTGCGAAGTTCAAAGAACTTACAAGGGATTAATCGATTCCCTGAAAGAAAACATATTTACTTTTTTGATAGTTATGTCAAGTTTCTCTCGATATTTCACGAGTGGATTGGTAGGTAAATCATTGTACAGCGAATATTCAAATCCAATTCGGATGCCGCATGCAACTAGATCAATTTTAGTGAAAGTGTATCTTCCGGATGGGATGCTGACTGGTTAATACATCCGGCACTTTCACAAACAATAGGATAATTCCGATGTCATGACTCCTCTGTCCTTTCTCTCTTATCTAATGCATGCTCTTCCCAAGTACGAGTTTCACGGTTGGCTGGATACTTGGGATTAATTTTGTTTTTTAAAACACGTAATTAATAAACTCACCGTTCGATTATGGACTCGATTATGGCAGCTACGAATATCTCTGCGAGTCTCGAAAATAATACACACACACACACACACACACACACACACACACACATATATATATATATATATATATATATATATATATATATATATATATATTCTTGCCGTGCAAACGCTCTCGTTACATTACCGTGAGACACGATGTTAATGTCTTTCAAATTTACATATTCCTATTTCTTGAATTAGTCAAATTTACTATTTACTATTAGGTGAGGAGGTAAGCCAGCTAGACATGAGTTATGAATAATCACCTCTCTTTGGATCACATTTTTTTAATCAAATCTCCCATTTTTAATTCAGCTGGGCTCGATAGAATCCGACCCAAATACAGGTATCACTCGGACGCGGCGACGCAGCAACAACAGACGGCGTCTCCAACGTCGCAGGCGTCTTCGGGGTCACCGATGCAGCAGACGCCCAGCTCAATGCCTTCCTCGCCGGCTGTCTCGCAGCCTCAGGGGTACAACACGTCAGCGGCGGCCAGGACAAGCCTGGAGAACGACGCGTCGATGCAGAACAAGATGGGGCCACCGGCCTCGCAGTACCAACAGCCGCAGCAATACCAACAGTCCCAGCAGTATCAGCAGCAACAACAGCAATACCAACAACAACAGCAGCAGCAGTACCAACAGCAGCAATACCAACAGCAGCTAGCGAGTCAGCAGCAACAGCAACAGATGATGGCTGCAGCCCAGCAGCAACAAGCACAAGCGGCCAATCAGACTTCAGCGTACATGAATCACAATCAGCAGCCCGCGATGGCCATGAGTCCGCAGCAGACGGCTAACGCAGCGCAGCCGATGCGTCCTCCGCAGCAGCAGAATTATCAGGTATGCCTTTCTGTTTGTCAGTAATACGGATAACTATAATATTCCTATAGACCGCCTTCAGAAGAAACGAATGAAAACACAGGCCACTTTTCTAAGCATTATTGTTGGGTTCTCCGTAGGTACCAATGTGGGACCCAATGATTGAAGGATTGAATCGAAATTATGATCTGATCTTCTAAGTCACCACTCTTTAATTCTTCAGTGGATACCTTGCTAAGGAATGAAAATCCTTGATATAACAGACAAAAGGATGAACAGTTTACAATAATGTGGTGATGTAAGCTTAAAATTGATATCCTCTGGCTTACAATGCACCTTTATACCCACTAAGGGTGGTCATTTTATTGATATTAAGTAGTTATAATTCTTTACTAGTAGGTACCCAAATATTTGACTTCCTAAAATACAAACTCCTTTGCCAATGTATAGTAAAGCTTATTCTGACTAATTGCATCAATAATTTTAACTCCGTAAAAATATTTAAACAATATTTTTTCTGACTGGCTAATTCAAGATAATGGTACCTATAGAACCCAAATTCCCTGTGAATAATTCTTGGTGTTGTAAAAATTAGCCGTCAGTACACTGTACTCTGCACATATTTTCACTGGAATTGCTAAGGGGAGTTGTTGCAATTTAAAACTCCAATTCATCAAATATTTCATGAAATCATTATGTGAGTGGTTGAGTATTTTATCATTTCTGAAATGAAAAATATGCTCGAGAGTGATTTTCCATTATCGCAAATCCTTGGAGTAAAAAACGACCTCCTCTGATTCCAGAAACCTGAGAAATATACAAATTTTCATTTTTTTTCCACTCCTTCGCTGTATCTAATGTCTGCGTTCCCTTCTATTTTCCCGGATATCTCGAGCTTCCCTTACTTCATCTTCCTTCCCCGAGACTCGCTTCTCCAATTCCTTGCCCTGTAATTGATTAACCATTCCCTGGTATCACGATCAGTACTCGTGTGACGCTACCGTTCCCCTTCGGACCCTCCGCCCTCCATCTCATTGCTCAAACACTCCTCTCTCTACCCTCAAGCTCCCACCGCTCTTGTCCCTGGGGAAAGATGACATTTGATTACAAAATCCGTTACGAATTGACTCCTCAGTTCCGATGTCAATTAACTCAATTCAACGTCTTGAGAAGGCATTTGTGCCGCGAATGCTGATTATTGTGATTAAATTTGCATTTGAGGATGTCAGGAAACCTAAAATAAATAATTCAGATGTGCGAATAATAACTGAATTTATGTGCTTGGGTAATTTTCAAGTTACTTGCATTTGACCTTCCTTATGCTGAAATATCTCTTGAGGTATTTATTGCCCATATTTTCTTTTTCCGCTACAAACCTTTATGATCGGGTTGAATTCCATGAAGCGCTTCGGGGGATCCTCAGCTAAATTCGAGGCGAGAGGTTTTTCGAGTGGTATGATTTTCTCGAGGATGGAATGAGGTTGACAAGAATTTCTTCCCGTTAACCTATGCATTTTAAACTCACAAATACCTGTAATTCTGGAATAAATTGAACCTACTAACTCAAACTTTGATCTGATTACCTCGGAGGACATAAGAGATGATAATTACAGTTTAGAAAAATGTTCAAAACTTGTAATTGTATGGAGCTGAAAATTTTAAGTTCAGCAATAATTCATGAGTTGAGGTGAATATTTTTTTAATAATTTATCAAAATACTTCTTTGTGTAGTAAATACAAAATACAGGCCGTACAATAAAAGAAATAAGAACTTATTTAGTTTTCACTACAGATACCATTCCCAATTAAATAGGTGTTTTTTCTTCTATGTAACATAATGTTATAGATTAATTTTTAATTCTGTTATTAAACTTCCACCTGATGTACTTTCACCTTATTTATTGCGTTAAATAAATTAAGATTATAAGGAAACTGGTTTAATAACGAAAATGTCCACTACTCCTAATACGATTATTACTCGCAATTTTTGTTACACTTTTATATTAAAAAATTGAAATTAAAATTTATAGGAAATATCAAATGTTGCTTATAAGTACGTAAATTGATTAGACATTTTAATTCGGCTTATTTGAAAAATAATATGAAAATTCAAAAAGTAAATTCACCAATAAGAAGCAGGAAAGATGATTTTTTTGCATTTTGATTGGCAATGGCATATTGAAGACTAAGGGGAGAACATATTGAGCTAACATGGAATGGGAAAGAATTGAATGGATATGTTGGATGGAAGGAACTGAGGAAAGAGGTATGCGGCATTGAAGAGGTACTACCTGTTAAGCCCTATTTCATGTTTTGTATTTGGTTAGGAGAAATTTTGTAGGCTTTGTCTTTACAAAAGAAACCTTAACCGTTTGAATACAAAACACTGAATATTTAGGTTTATTTGAGTCAATATTTGGGCTAATAACAAGAAAATAGTAGTAAATTAATGAATACTTTGAGGATATAATATTTTCATAAAATACTGGGCGGAAACCCCAAAGTTCCTTTCACAAATCAGGTGTGGAGAATTTTATAATATATTTGGTATGTTACTTAGAGATATCATTCTGTAAATCAACTTTACAATTCACCTATTATTAGCAGTCGTATTAACGGTATGATCGATAGCCCACAAAGCCATATTTTGAACTAAATGAAGCACCATTCTGATTTGTCTTAATTTTTAAACACTTTTCTGCTCAAATTATTTAAGATTGGGAGAATAAACCAGAACCACTTTCAAATCAAAGGACTCTGGGAAGGCCAAGATGTTGAGCGAAAGATCTCTAAGCCACATCTCCCCTAAAGAACTTTGCAAAAAAATATTTAGCAAAGTCAACAATGAAAAATTTTGGCTTTCAATTAATTATTGATTTTATTCATGACGGAAAGTAAAAGCGAAAAATCACAATTTTTAACTTACACATATTTGGTGTAATGTTTGTCACCTTTCCTTTCCTATTCTTCCTTCATATTAAATGTATAAGACGTGTTATTAGAACTGCGTCTACTAATTGTACCCGTTTGCATCGCAGTTTATTTCCTACAATTTTAAGTGTATTTATACGAGTATAAAGTAACATAAAAAGTTGAATGAGTACTTTAAATTTTCATTCAGTTGTGATTATTGCAACAAAATTCTAAAATATTGAAACTACATCAACAATGACAATATTAATATAAAGTATCAATAGAAGTGTGGATTCAGCATAAAAAAATTATAAAAGTAATCGCGTGAAACAAAAACCTCCACTAGTATCTTTGGTCGGAGCTCTTTAATCTTTCTTGGGCCGATTTTACTTCTAGGTCGGCTCAAAAATATTGTTTTCCGTTGCGCGTATCATTTTGTAAATAATGCAATATGAATTTTCTGGTATTAGTTGATAAAGTTTCAATAAAAATATAACTCCAAGAGAAGCCTGCATTATAACAAACTTGAAATTTGAATTATTTCCGTCCGATTGGTAAAACAATGTGTAAAAATACTTCTTTTTGTAGAATAAATTTTGATTATCAATGAGATATTTTAAAGAATTATGATGACAAAAAATAATTTATCGTAAAACGTGGCGCAGCGATATGATTACCATTAACATATAACCATTATTTACTCTCAATGAGTATCTAATTCCAGACACCTTACCCAGTATCCGTAGTGGGTATCTAATATTTCGTTCTCTTCCATTCCAAGAGTAGAAGTTATTTTTACACTTGTTTATTTAAGGGCTGGTGATATAGTTCAATAAAATAAAATACTTTGGAAACTGTAAAAGGTATATATGTATTTATTTCAATGTGTTATGTACAGGGTCCGCTTCCACTGCAGAATTTTAAAGCTATTGAGACGAGGGAGTTTTTTATTGGCCTTGTGTATTTAAAGAGTCATCAACTTAATGATTACTATACATTGAAATTATACTCCACTGTATTCTCCCCGGCGGGGGGAACATAGTCAGCATTCATTCAATTTGGATTTTGCCCACCCCCCTTCCCTTTCCCTTTCAAATCTTGAATGAATACCCTCCTAATCTGCAATTCGCTTCCAACGCTCTCTCGCTCCCCCTCCCCGCAGAATGCAGACATGTTGAACGGTGGAGGCGTGGTTGGAACGACGAAGGACGACACCTCGATGGTGGACGGATTGCAGGAGAAGAGCACCGCGGCGGCCCAGAGGAGCTCGTCCAACTTGACGAGGGGGTCGCGGGCGAGGCCGGACGCCGAGCCACCTGGATACAGTTTCCAGCAGGCGATGAGCGACCACTTCGACCATTACAAGAGGCCACCCAGCCGGGACTCTTCCGTGGACAGATACACGCGGGCCGCATCTCGGCTGGCCTCTCGAACGCCCTCGGTAGACAATCCTGGGGCCATCGCGGCAGCCGCTGCGGCTGCACTAGGTGGGTGGCGACGGTGTTGGTTTTGAAAATTTAATTTCTTAATGCTATGATAAAATGGTGATAAATTTATATGTAGAGTGGAGAATTGTATCGATTGTGAACGATGCATGAACAACAACTGAAAGAAAATGGTCAGCACAATTTTGAAAGTTTTTATTTCAAGAGCGTAGTTTTCCGTAAACTATTCTTTCTTCATTCCGATCAGCTGAATTATCTTCAGCATAAGTTTTTATGCCACTGAATTTCCTTGCGCAGCAAGTTTCATTGCCCGACTTCTCAAAATTACTTGAATGAGGATCGATGAGAGCGTTTTTATTCTCAAGTTGTCTCTCACCTGCGTCAATCATTTCGCACTCGAAATTCACATCTCATCTTCGAGGATGAAGCCGTCGATCCTCGTCCCTGTAATGTCTTTCAAATAGCTCGATTAAAAACGGAATAAATATATAGCGCGAATAAAAATAATTACAAGCCAATAATGTATGAATCACTATTCCATCAGTGACCGTAATTTTAGCTGAAAGGGAAACGATAGTACTTGATTCTTTTAAATGTTTTCTAGCTGGAATTTAATGAAGCATACTATATGGCTGATAGAGAGGAATAATTGGTGCCTTCATCAACTCCGTAATCTCCGCCCACACGAGGAACGTTTTTCTAATATTCTTTTAATAGCGTTGCAAGTAGTCAACTCGAAGTTACTTCTAGAAAGTATTTTGAAGCGCTCGTAACTTTACAAAATATATAACTTTCAATCCCCAATTTTGTGTACTTAAAAACAAATAGTCTGATGGTCTGACTAACTTATTAGGAAATTCTCTAACTTAAAATGTTACTTACCTGGTGTTGTTCATTTATAGCATTCCACTTATTCGAAATTTTTCAAATCATATGGTGTATTGATTTTATTTCAGCATGAGAACTGAGGCATGAGAACACCTTAAACTCAATTTCCATCACTAATACCCGATCCAATAAAAATTATCGGACAAAAATACTATTTCAGACTCAAAATAGAACCTATATTTTTCATTTTTTTCCGCGGCCTGAAGCTTTTATGTGTTATTAATGAGTGTCTCGCGCAAAATCGGATGTCATTAGTATGGTCTGCAAGAGCATTCATGCATTAAATATATGAGAAGGTCACGTTCCCGTTAGTTCCACTCTTAGTAGATGATCCCATTTATATGTCCGTTGGATTAACATCTCAGTTTTTCAAAGTACCCGTTATTGGGCATGCACTTGGTCTTCCCGATATCATCGTTGAAGTGCTCTCACATATGGCTCGTCTTTTGTCCCCTCTCCGGGCAGGTGGCGTAGGGGGCATAGGGGTTGGGACGCAGGCCACTCGGATGGCGAGGAATACGACCCCGACCCCCGCAGAGGCCGCCGGCTCCGGCCCCCGGCGGTCCCTTCTGGGCACGGCTGCGGAGGGCGTCAAGGCGGGCGCAGCCGCTGCCGCCGCCGGCAACGGAGCCGTTATGATGGGCGTAGCGGCCGCCACGTCGCCTCTCTTGTTCGGGGCGGCGGGCCCGGGGCAAGGGGCCGCGGCACCCGCTCCCCTGCCCCCGGGCTACCCACAATTCGAGGAGGTGCTGCTGAGGAAGAGGGGCTTGGGCCAAGACATCCTGCCGTCCCTGAGGCAACCCAACAGGACGGAGTCGCTGTACATCGGACAACCCGTCAGCCCTCGGCCTACAACGGTCAAGGTCAGTATCGAATTGTCTCTTCTCTAAATGATTGTTTATTAGAGAATACAAAGGTGCATCTCAGATATACTCTGAAGGCATTCCGAAGGTGGTGAATATTGTCCTTGCCCTGGTATGTTTATATGTTTATTATACTTACTCGATAAATTAACTGCGTGACCAAATGAAATTACACCGAATACATGGTACCAATCTAAGTACTAGAACGTTCTTTGTAAACTAACCCTTTTAATGATGTTTTAATGCGGCTTTATTCCTGAAAAACGGAAGTTTCTTCAGGTTCTTGTAAGTTTAACACATTCTATTCAACGGAAATCTTACTTGATATCTTATATTATATTTTAAATTATTCAACCTGCATATTAAATTTGCCACGTTTGAAAAAAATATTATTAAAGAATGAAACACTTTCGCCCGCTTTAATTACGTGGTAAAAGTCGCTTTCAGATAAGATTTATAGTTTATATAATCTTCGATCTCATCAAGAACGTTGCTGTGGTTCCAGAGGACCCCTTGGGCTAATTTCACGACGCAAAAGACTTAAAATACAGAAGGTATAGTCGTACTTTTCATTAAAGTGTTTTGAGCATTTTGGTATTGAAAATAAAAACTTCATTAAAAATGGAACTCTAAAAATGGTAATATAATGGTGATGCACAAAAAAATTGCATTTATTCCACACCATCAGGGGTAGTATTTAATAGTTACCAATATTTTTCTTTGGCAAAGACAGCAAGAAACGATTTCTTAGGTACTCCTTTTGAGATACTTCTCAAGGAATGTAAATAGGAAAGAATCTTTCTTATGCGTTAATCTGACACTCATGAAAGCTATGAAAATGATTATTGTTGTAATATTTATTTATACAGTAATGGCTAAAATAGTTATTTTGTTTAGAAAGTGAGTCAAATCGCTAGATATTCTCAAATTTGTGACAAAAACGTAAGTGAAGGCTTACTGCGAGATTTAAATACAAGTAGTTGAAATCCACTAAAATTTCAGTGAATATTTCTGCATATTGAAGAGATTCTCTGTTAATTAATTTCCCAAAAATGGATAATCTGGATAACTTATTAAACGAGCTAGTCAGGGAAGTTTAATCTTAATCAAGCACTTCATTTTCACAAGGGATAATTTTCTGAATTAAAGTTTCACATTTACCTTTTCTTTACTCATCTTCTTCGTTTGTACAAAACGTTTCGGAATAATAGTTTTTCTCAGCTAATGCTACAATGCCTCAATATTCTTCAAGTTACATCCTTTGAGTGCCGACACACTTTTGCCAGTGGCTTTTCCACGACTCGAAGGCTCCCTAATAGGCGGACTACGAAAGATCCTTAAGAGTAAGCGTGGAAGCATCTTTGACGGCACTTGGGGTCCCATGGTTGTATCCTTTGAGGGAGGATTGCACTTTTGGAATAGAATATAGTCTGCTGGTGCCAAGTCGAGACTGTAAGGGAGTTGGGAAATCGTTGCGATGACGTTGAAGTAGGTCTTCGCAAACAGACACTCGACTGTGATCTTGGCCGCCCGTTAAGATCTTCGGGACAAGTTCAGCGTAGACCTTTCGTATCGTCAAATTTTCAGTGATAATTGCCAGTTTCAGTGGTGTGCACTGTTATATTATCAACGTGTACTATATCATATTATCAATACCTATGCGAACTGCGGCCATGCGCACAATTAACTGACGATCTGAAATCTGCATTTCACGCACACGTCAGGAAACACTCTTTACCGATGCTTTTTATAAAAATCTTGTATTTCATTCTCTACGAGTAAAATTATCTCTCACAAAGATTCTACGAGGGTCATCCGGAAAGTAGTACCCGTTCGTGAAATAAAAAGACAAAAGTAAATATTAACAAACATAAAAAATTTTATTTGAAAGAGGATACTTTAAACTACTTCTCAACATAATCTCCAAGCAAATTAAGGCATTTGTCATAACGTGTGACAAGTTTCTGTATTCCTGCTGCATAGTCCTTCGCCGCCAGCTCATTGAGATACAGGGTCACTCCTTCTTTAAGTTCTTCATCGCTGTCAAATCTTTTTCCTGCCAAAAAGTCTTTAAGCTTTGTAAAGAGATGAAAATCTGAAGGGGCCAAGTCCGGGCTATACGGTGGATGGTCGAAAGTTTCCCATTTGAATTGCTGCAAAAGTTTTTGTGTTATCCCAGCTGCATGAGGCCTGGCATTGTCATGAACGAGAATGACACCAGTAGACAATAGACCTCGCCGCCGATTTTGTATTGCCCGCCGTAATTTCTTTAATGTTTCACAATACGCATTGGCATTAATAGTGTCTCCACGGGCCATAAAATCAATAAGCAATACACCTCGTCGATCCCAGAAAATGGTTGCCATGAGTTTCCTGGTGGACAGAACTGTCTTGAATTTTTTTGGTTTGTTTGGTGAATGAGCATGATGCCACTCCATTGACTGTCGTTTACTCTCAGGTGATGCATAACAAACCCATGTTTCGTCACCAGTAATTATGCGAGTCAAGAAAGAGTCTCCTTCATCAGAATAACGTCCCAAAAACGTCAGTGCTGCAGCCATACGCTTGGTTTTGTGCTCATCTGTAAGCTTGCGAGGGACCCATCTTGCACAAATTTTTGCATAATGCAGATGGTGTTTAACAATTTCATGAACAATTGTTCGAGAAACATTGGGAAAATGCTCACAGATGTCATCAATTGTGACGCGCCGATCGTTCCTCACGAATTCGTCAACTGAGCTCACCAGTTGGTCTGTAATGACAGACGGTCTCCCCGAACGCTCATCGTCGTGTGTGTTCCCCCTCCCCATGTTGAAGTTGCGACACCACCGCCGAACAGACGACTCGTCCATTACATTGTCTCCATACACCTCCTTTAATTGGCGATGAATATCACATGGGCGAACGTTTCTTGCATTGAGGAATTTAATCACTGCCCTCACTTCACATCTGGCGGCGTTCTCAATTTTTTTAAACATTGTAAACAATCACAGAAACAACACAGGCAATGCTAGCGTCACGCAACTTGGCTCAGAGAAGGCAGACAAGCCACTGAAGCTATCTGACCTCGTCCAGCGGCTACTCGCGTCGTCAGCACTTCATGCGGCACGAACGGGTACTACTTTCCGGATGACCCTCGTATTAATTCTCAAGAGATCTCATAACTTCATTTATCTTCTATTCAATAGACAACTAAATTATATCATTATATCTAAATAAAGTGAAGTTTTTTGATGAAGTAATTTGATTATATTTTTTGTAAATCAGCAAATTTCATGAAAAACCCCAAGATTTTTATCCTTGATCCGAAACAAAAAAAATACTTAAATAGTTGCAGCACGTTGAATTGTTTCAGGAAGTGTGTTCCTTAAATATCGTTTTTACATTATTATCATTTGATGTTGAGGTTGTTGCAATGCTATGTATGTGTAGGAAATATTTTGAAATTAATAATTTAGCTACTTTTGTACTTTTTATGACATCAATTTCGAATATTTTTAAGCTATTAGCTGAAGCGTTTTTCTCAAATTATTACAATTTTCTTAAAATTAGAAAAGAGGTCACTTTGGATTCAAATATGCATCATTCCGGAGCAGTGTAGTTTTCACAAAAAGCCTGTCTTAAAAACAAAGCATTAGACTTTGGCTGTTACGGTTAACTATACATTTGCAGTACATTTAAAACACACCGCGACTAAACTCGTATAGTACTATGAAAAATTAATGAAAACTATGAAAAATTGATGAAAACATTTTGACCCTAATATTTACCATCGTAAAGAAATACTTTGAACGTCTATCTCGTATAGAAAAAGGAGATGGTTATAGAAAATTACTCATCTACGTGCTTTCGTTATCTCCTAATTTCTTTACAAGGTTTAATTCGAAATTTTTCAATCCCGTCTGACCATCTCGTGGAACGTAGTGGACAGCCTGCATACGATCATTCACTCATCCTGTGAGAGGAGAACGATCCGGTCCGACTTCCTTTCTTGGCAATTGCTGCTCGTACTTGGATTAGTCGACAGCCATCGAGGAAGTTGAGGCTCTTTTCCGACGCTCCACGAGACCCAAGGACAAGGCCTGAGGATCACGCGATAGCACACTCTTCCAAGTCATCACACTTTCTTCCTGCCCTACTGTCATTCCCGCCTCGCTCTCCCTCAATCCAACCGACACGAAACCCGCCCAAATCGCCTCTTCTCGTTTCCTTTTCGCCATTCGGAGGAGATTAGAGAAATGATGAGGTATTCTTATGACTTTGCATTTGCAACTTTGGACTTAAGCCCCAATATTTCGTGTTAATATCACGGCAAAAATTCAGAATCAGAGATAATAAATTGATATATGACATGTATGCTTACTTGGTGTCAACTTTGGCCCATGGTTCACAATACTGACGCAATCTAGTATGACATGCGTGGTACAGTTGGCACGTCAGAAAATCTCAAAGGAAGAAAATATTAGTTGGTTACGCATTAATTGTTCATACAAATGGTACTCTGATTCGGCGAGATGATGGTAAAAGTGTAGTTTGTCAGAATGCGGGGTATAGTTCTACACTTCGAAACTGGAGAATCTTTCCTCTCATTTGCCAGCAATTGTTGGCCCAATGGGAGGCGAACTCAAAGGATTTTTTTGAAAGCCATGAGATTGACTCCCGGATCGGTATTAGAAATGGAGTGGCCAATCGGAGAGGTCGGTGATAAATTCGACTTTGGTCGCATGACTAAAACATCAATTACCTAAGTAATACCGTTCCCTTCTGCAGTTCTCTCAATTTTCTGCATTTTCTCTACCAATTAACTGCCCTGTCTGTTCATTCCTGTAATTCTTCAGATGTTGGTAACGCGAAATGGGGGTAGTTTTAATATCATCCCGAATTCTCTCTCCTCAAATATCTTCCGCCTAACCTATTTTCTTCTTGTAACTCCACGTGATGTGATGAAGCAATATCCGCAGGATGAAGAGAAAAGCATTGAGCCAAGATTCGGCTGAATACCTATGCAAATGGCATTTAGGGAAGCTTTGGCGCGTACGAAGTTCCAATTAGGGAGCACGAACTAGTCATGAAAACAAAATATTTCTGTATTTGAGAAGATTCTGACTTTCGAATTTCCACAATTCACAACGTTTCCTATGCCTTCTGGATCAAGGTCGGAATAGTGGCCGCTGGAGAAAAGAGTCTAACCTTTACTCAAATTCACACAGTCACACTTTTACAAATATATATATATATATATATATATATATATATATATTCTTTATGCAGATATATTGAATGAATATTAACTTGAAAGTCCATGAATATATTTGAGTAAGGTCACATTTTTTATGCTAAAGAACAATTCATATTCCTGATCAATTTAATCCGCGAACAACATGAAATAAAATTTGATGATAATTTGTAAACTAGTCGTGGGCTACAATCTAAAGAGATAAAATGAACTATCTGACTACTTGAAAACATGAATCCAAATTACTGAAACCGGGATGAAGACGTGTTGCCAAAAAGTACTCAGCAGTGTCCATGTCAGATGTTTCGCATGCGTGCACAAACTGGTGGCAACCAGTTTGAATTTTCCCCCTCGAACATTCCCCGAAAATATAAAAGTTTAAAATTAGATGATAAAACCCATTCCCAGTACCTATTGCGTCCGCGGATATTGTGCTTGCTCTCTTGACCCAGAAGGGAAACGAGGCGACGATGTCCTGTTCTCTTTGCGTCACTTCTAGTTTGTTCCTTCTTCGTGGTCGTCAACTTGGGGTTAGTTAAGTGTCCGTTTGCTCAACATCCACCGCAAGTGATGTTTCTTCTCGGGGAGAGTAGCAGGGAGGAGTGGGAAATGCGAAGTGCTTGTTGCGAGTTTCGTGTAGGGAAAGATAAATGTAGATAGAGCTCGGAATCTGATGATTGCGGGATTTTTACTTCTCGTTGCGGCCAGTCAGTTAGAGGAAAACTGCCCCTACTTTAATAAAAATATATAATGTATCACTACCGACGTAATAGTTGTTTGAGAAATTCAATTAGCACTTTAACTTGATTAAAGAATAACACCTGTTGTACATTATGCATCACAGACTAATTAAAATGCAGCTTTACCTCCTTAATCTCCTTTTCTTCAACTGAGTAGGCAATATTCTTTTTCCTATACAAACGGTAGGATTTGTGAATTTCTGATTTTTATTTATTTTAACTTTTGAAATTAACATGCTTGACTTGAAGAGTATAACTCAAATATGAATATTCATTAAGAAGGTATGTGAAAGAAACATGAGAATAAATCCAAAAATAACACCAGGATCAATTCTGTATAGGATAATTGTGAGACCACTTTCTTTGAGAATTAGTTCAGTAATTAAAGGAAAGCAAACTACTTTATTTCTCAGTAAATCTGTTCCATTGAATGGTGGCTTCTAATTTTTGACTTTGTTATTCACTTTTTCACTCAATAGTGTTCTTTTTTCAAAATAAATTATATCCATCGTGTTTTCTTCAAAATATAGTTTTAAAAAGTTTGGTTCGTTGACTTAACAAATTCATTGTCATTTATCTTATCTTTTGCTATTCTCAACAGATTCAGGCTTGAGGTCGTGGAAGTTCATCATAATGAAATAAGGACAATTTGCACTTTTCCACAGTTTATTTAACGTACGACGCGTTTCAACTCACAGAGTCATCATCAGGTACAAGCCAATTAATGAAATGAAATAATGAAATAATGAAATAAGGACAATTTGCCCTTTTCCACAGTTTATTTAACGTACGACGCGTTTCAACTCACAGAGTCATCATCAGCTACAATAAGTTCAACAGATTCAGGCTTGAGGTCGTGGAAGTTCACCATCAGGTACAAGCTTGTACCTGATGATGACTCTGTGAGTTGAAACGCGTCGTACGTTAAATAAACTGTGGAAAAGTGCAAATTGTCCTTATTTCATTTTGCTATTCTCCTCCTTCCATCAGGTATTGTTTATCATTATCTTCAGCATTATTAATTAAAAAAGTATTTGGATTTAAGAAGATAACACAGTACTTTGAACAAAATGGATTAAATAAGACGTAATTAACTAATAGTTTCTACTCAAATATTAAAATGCTATTATCCATCTCCAAAGAAATACTTAAAGTTACAACTGCGAATCTGATGGAACTGCCAGACTTAACAGTTTGCAATCTCATCTAGTATTACTCAGTTAAAAGTGTTTTCTTCCATTAAATGTGTGAGAGAGGGAAAGTTATGCCTTCGGATTGAGACCAAAACCTTAATGATTTGGAAATTGATACGTAGCGTCTCAACTTCAAAGCCTACACTTATAATTTTTGGAAGGGAATCAAAATTAATCATCCGATTGTAAAGTTTTGTGAAAGTACCAGAGATTACTTCGACTTTAAAAAAGTTTTCGAAGTTGGTTATCGATTTTTACGAAAGAGAAATATCTCAGTAAAAGCGATTGGATCGCATACGATCAGGTTGGTAAACCCGCAGAAGTTTGGTGGAAGTTTTCGGAATCGGAAAGTATTCAGTTACGGGTGAAGTGAGCAGTGAAGACTTTAATCGGAAACAGTGGCATAGCGGGAGAGAGGTGATGAAGGGATTGAAGTCATTGCCTAGTAGCGAGTTTTATAGAAAACCGTATGTATAATTATATGAAATTACGTACATATTTCTACATATGTATACTGGTTTCTATTTATACGAGTACTCGTACTTATATATCTTAATTCAATTACGTGCAATGAATTAATGTAATCGAATATCGGAAAAATCTTACGGAATTCAATAAATATTCACTACATTAAGTTTATGGTCATTTTTTTATATTTTTCAGCATGTGATTAAGCTTTAGTGTTTTTCATAATATGTTCTTTAAATTCTAATTAATACTGTTGGGAAATACTTTGAGTTCTTTATATTTTGCATACAATGAAGCTTTCTGTAATTAATATAATTATCTCTCATTCCAAATCTATTGAGAACAGCCGAGCTTCCCTAAATCTTTCTGTACACCTAATTTGTCAGTGTAACAGTAAGAATATTATTCATTTAGAACATAAAAAACTTGGAACGAATTTAAAGATATTTAAGTACGAGATAAAATATAAATAAATAAATATTCCGAGACTTGGGTTAATATCATTAAATTATAATTAATTAAAGTCTTATATTGATTAAGTAAAACTGTAAATGTTAATTATGATTAAAGATATTGAAACATGATTACATAGCAGAAATTTTGAATATTAGTAAGGGAAGTAATTAGTTAAAAGATTTGCGGTAGAATCGCGACTTATGTCATCATATCGCACCCTTTAAAATGGTAAAACATTGCGTCAGTTAAAATATGAACTTTCGGAGTGAATAGTATAGTATACAGTGGTCAATTATATGATCTGTTTAATTTGGATTGCATTCAATGAAATGAAAATATATCTCTATTGACGGCTGGAAGTGATGTAAAACTTAAAAAGATTAATTAGTGAAATATTTTTTAAAAATTAAATGTCTATGATATTATTTATATTAAAATTAAAACTCAGTTTTTTTTCTAATTAATAACATTATTTTAAAAGGTATTTTTTGAAGCACGACAATTAAATTTGGATAAAAATGTTTATATCCAATTTAGGTATCAAAACACTGTTTTTAAAACATAGACGTATCATTTTTTCTATTTATTCTGCATGGTACCATTTACTTCTAGCTCCATTTTTACATTTTGTACCATTTTACATTAGGTCGCCTTTTTTCGTTGCATTCCAAATGTTCTCTTCTTGGAGAACTTTATTTACTACGGGATTGTTCTTTAAAAGTAAACTGAAAGCATTTTTTTATTCATACTGTATTTTTGATTTTTACAAATCTATATTTTCTCTAGCGATTATAGTTTGTGTGTATCAACGTCTAAAATTTTCTTTGGTATACCCCAACGTTTTAATGAATTATCGTCCAAATTAATTCAGTCACCTTAGAAATAATCCAGAAAAAAATTTTATTGAAGATCAGATTCGTATTCGGGCAACACTAATTTTATAATCTTTTTTCCATGAAGAGAGCTGAAGATATGTTCATTTAGGAAAAACCGCACTAATTTAGATGTCGCAGCGCACCCTGAAGGGGATAAATTTATGCTCCGTGAACAGCAGGTTTCTAAAAGCGGCGTCAGGCGTATGAGTGGTACTTTTTTTTAATATTATTAAAAGCAAAGTTATTCCGCAAGGCATGGGAATGACTCTCATGTCCCCACCGCCCTTGTACTGCATCGGTCTAACTTTGATCTTAAGTTCCGAAGGCATCACTCATCCTTTATCTGCTTATTTTAGATGGCTAGATTCAAAATTGCTTAAGATCTTATTCTCGTATATTCTTCTTGGTTCCCGTCTTTAAACGGACGAGACTATCATTCTCGAAGTTAAATGACAGTATCCTTTCGAAGAGGAGGGAGTTGTTCTTTTCAGTTAAAGCTCACAAAAATGAACGAAGTCTTTTATAGCTGAGTGACTGGGACTAAGGTACAGCGAATAAAAGAAATTGTGTTTTGCGACTTGGCCAAAGAATCATTTTTAAAACGTGAACCGTGGGTGAGGTTTAAATTAGCCCCGCCTCGAGTATTTAAAGTTAGTTGTTCCATTGCCTTATGTATGTCCCTAATTTTCTGAATTTTATATTTAACACCTATGTGTTTAGCATAATTTTCTGACCGTTAAGTTATAAAAATAATTATTTGCTCTGGCACAAGCTTTTGATTTTCAGTCTTGCTGTTTAGAAGAACAAAGGGAGCACATTTGTTTGAAAAACACAAATTTCAAGGCACGGAAGTTCGACAACAAAGTGAGACAAAGAAAGATGAAGAAAGAGAACTGCGTTCCTAAAAGCTCAAGGTCACAGGATGGTAGTATTTTTAGATTAGAGACATAAACATTCATCTGAGTCTGTAGTTAGAAGCAAAGTCTGTTTTATTATTTACTCCGAAATGAATAATCTCGAAAATGGCAAAAGCAGTCGTATCTAATTGTCATGAAACCCATTATAATCTTGTTTAAAGTGTTAGTGTATTAAGCTTATCTTAAATTAAACTAACCTTGTATTAAACTTACAAATTATTGCTTTCCATTTAAATAAATGTACAAGTACATATTCGTTATTTAACTTTCACCAAATATTTATATTGGTGAAATTACTCCAAACTCTCTGTTACTCACTTATTAATAATAGAGAACAAGCATGCTTGAAACTTCTTTTTATGAAAACTACCATTGAATATCTGAAGGGATCCAAAGTCATTACGTTTGTATAACTCATATTGTATTTAATACCCATAGGAGTTATCACCTAAGTAACTCCGTGGTTGATGCAAATCGATAAATTTTTATCCTGCCCTTGGCAATTATAAACGATGCAAATGAGAAAAGTGATCATTTAGACAATTCTCTGATCCTAAGGATCCCTTGTTCCCTTTTGTCCTGGAAATATGCCTCAATTTATTGGTCAGCCTAGCTTATGTGTACGCATAATGCTTTGAGATTTTGAAGGCCTTAGAGAGTCCCCGGCAAATCCAAGGACCTAAGTTCGAAAACATGAGTCTCACGTATCCTCTTCCCTTTCGATTGCAACTCCGCATTTAGCGCTCGGATGTTGTCTCAACTGAGCGACTACAAAAAATATCCCACATCAAAAACATATGGACCGCATTTTTTCTGGCAAGCCTCCAGGAAGGGTACACTGGAACGAACTCCAACAAAAAAACGGGAGCCTTATTCTTGTTGGATAGCAGAAAAAAGTATTCCGGCGTCCTGGCGGTATAATTTAATTCATTTTTCTTTTTCCTATCCCCCATAGATAAAGTAATGCTCCGATGCCAAATCTGAAGGACGAAGAGAGCTGAAAGTTGAACTTTGCATTTATTTCCCTCAGAAATATTTCCAACGAATCCACTTCGTTGTTTCCTCTTCCTTCGTCATCCTCCCTTTTTCCTTTCTCGTAATATGATCGTTTTCTTTCAGCGTCTCTTTCCTTTTGATGACCATAGTCTTATATTGCGACTCTATCCCACGTTTTAATACGATTCCCTCCTCCGGACTGGAAAGATGCTCTTACCTTAAATATTAAATAAAACCCTCCGCACCGCATGATACCACGGAGTCCTTAGCATTCCTCGATTTCTCGGCGGGAGGGAAAAAGAGTGGACGCTGACTGAGGCTGGGATGAAAGGCGCGGAACCCATACTTCAGCCGAACCCCGAAAGGGCGACTGTCCAGCGGGATAGTTAAAATTGCAGGCAAACAAACCTTTTTCCCAACTCGTAAATACCCGATACATATACGAGGGTCATCCGGAAAGTAGTACCCGTTCGTGCCGCATGAAGTGCTGACGACGCGAGTAGCCGCTGGACGAGGTCAGATAGCTTCAGTGGCTTGTCTGCCTTCTCTGAGCCAAGTTGCGTGACGCTAGCATTGCCTGTGTTGTTTCTGTGATTGTTTACAATGTTTAAAAAAATTGAGAACGCCGCCAGTTGTGAAGTGAGGGCAGTGATTAAATTCCTCAATGCAAGAAAAGTTCGCCCATGTGATATTCATCGCCAATTAAAGGAGGTGTATGGAGACAATGTAATGGACGAGTCGTCTGTTCGGCGGTGGTGTCGCAACTTCAACATGGGGAGGGGGAACACACACGACGATGAGCGTTCGGAGAGACCGTCTGTCATTACAGACCAACTGGTGAGCTCAGTTGACGAATTCGTGAGGAACGATCGGCGCGTCACAATTGATGACATCTGTGAGCATTTTCCCAATGTTTCTCGAACAATTGTTCATGAAATTGTTAAACACCATCTGCATTATGCAAAAATTTGTGCAAGATGGGTCCCTCGCGTATCTCAATGAGCTGGCGGCGAAGGACTATGCAGCAGGAATACAGAAACTTGTCACACGTTATGACAAATGCCTTAATTTGCTTGGAGATTATGTTGAGAAGTAGTTTAAAGTATCCTCTTTCAAATAAAATTTTTTATGTTTGTTAATATTTACTTTTGTGTCTTTATTTCACGAACGGGTACTACTTTCCGGATGACCCTCGTATATATATATAATAAATATGAATGTATATAAAGAAGACTTTTTGGCTGTGGGCGATGGGGCCCTACCGAGGACACGGCTCGCAGGGAATGAGAAGGCCCGTTAACGTGGCGAGAGGGTTTTTAAAGGGTAAACAAACCGAGCTGAGGGGGGTGTGAGGGGAGAAGTGGCGGGGGGTGCTTAGCGGGAGGTGGGGTGGAAGACGGGGAGGGCACTGGAGTGGGGGAAGTAGAGAGGGAGTTTATGAGGTGGTGATCCTGGCGGAAGCAAGCCTTGGAGCGGAGGACTCACGGGGCGGAAAAAGGGGTCCGACAGCGGCCGGGGGAGGAGTCGGGGCGAAGGGGTAGGGCGGACGACAACCTATGGGAGGAGGGGTTTGGGGTGGTGTCGGGAGGCGTGTGCCTCGGTTGGTAAAACGCGCGACCCGATTTTGGTAGTGCAACCGAATGGAGGCGAAGTGGTGTGGCGATGAAAGGCTTCGTTGATGAACAGGCGTAACGGGGCGACCGATAAGACTAGAGAAGGATAGTCTGATTGACGGCAACAGGCTAAATGATGCCTGGGAAAACCCCGAGGCGTCGCCTCACCTCCACCCCGGTCACCGTCTCCCCCTTTCTATCTCCCACCCTCCACCACTTCTCTCCCCACTTCCTCCACATCCTCCATCTCCATCTCTCCCTCCCCTCTGCATCCATTCCTTTGACCTCCCAGAATCTACCGTTTACCCTATGTTCAGCCCTTGGGTACGGTCTTGAACGTAAATCGTCAGTCACTTGCTTTATTGTTCGTGTGTCCTCGTATCCTGAGCTACGCTTTAGCAGTCAAGTCATTATTCTGCCGTTCCTACCGTCTGAGGAATTAAACACTTCTCGCTATGTGAAATGTCTATTCTTCCTAATTATTGAAGTATCATGCAATACTAGACGCCACTCTAATGAGGTAGGGGGCCATAAACTCTTGATTAACTTGCAAGCAGACCATCCTGGCGATGAAATCAGCCGGACACCCCGTCCCACTCTTTTTCCTAAGGCATTCTCGTTGATTTAGTATCAATACCTTTTAATTTACTTTTCTTTTGAAATCAAACGGCGTTAAATTATAAGGAGCGTTCATTTCACTTTCCTCGAGAGATCTAAAACAGTTTTATATACGTATATGTAATGCTTTCTGAAAGTTATTCCATTTTAAACCTGAGAACTAATCTTGCGCAGTGAATTGCAATATGCAGAGTCCGGCATATAACTAATGCCGGATTTTGCCGTTGATAAATTAGTAATAGAACAGTAGAATAGCTGAAAATTTTTCTAGAAGCTATTTCAGAATAAATTGATGGCGGTGAACTGTTAGGAGTGTAGCATATCTATGGATTATACAGGATTTATTTTACGTGAGTGCGCTGATTATAAACTTTAGCGGTAACTGCACTTTTTGGGGCATGGCCTAAAATTATATTAAATGCAACTATTCCCTCATTTACTTACATATTTTGCGGGAGCTTAATTTTGTTTGATGGCTATTTTTGCGGACTATGAAAATAATGTAGAGATTATGGGTTACCCCGAACTCAACACTACTTATCTGCGATAATGGAACCAGACTTATTGTCATGGCCATATGAACCGCCGCATCACTTTTATCTATATTTTACCAACAGTACTCATTTCTTTTATTTCATCTGCGGGGTGCAGCTTTAGATTGTGTGTCATCGATTTATCAGATTTATTTCCGTTCAACTTCAGGAGAGTCTTCTTCTTGCTCAACAATATAATGCGACGAAGCGTGTCGCTAGGAAACCTTCGCCTGCGACTTTTTTGGACGTCTCATTGCGATTAAAAGTAATTTTTCAAACCTACCAATACCTCAATACCTTAGACCACAATAAAACATATCATTGTGAAACCATTTGCTGAAGATAGAAAAATGAAACGATGTGAATACAAAGAATTTTCATGGAACTTACTCTATGTGTTTCAAAAATGTAGAAATTCTTTATGTCTCATAGTACCCAATATGTATTCATCCCGTGAAGTCTGGAAATCGTCAGCATTCTATCGTCTCATATAAAATGCACTTTCTTAATTTATACAATGAGGTTGAAGGCAAAAACATTTGCCACAACATTTATTCGTCCAAACATCTAGTAAATTTCTTTTATTTTTTATCGTCTCCATACGCGGTTATAATTTCGTTCATCTTCTTCAAACCGATCGAATCTCTCTGGTCTTGGCTTAAATTCTGCGGACTCTAGATATCTTTCGCAGCATTTGATTTTTTTCACATTGAACCGAGCCACTTCGGTTGTTTTACATACTGAGGGTCAACATTTTCGAGCGAGGCCGTGGGATTTCGACTATTTTCCTTGAAGAAACTTTTTTTTATATGTAGCGTCGATGTTTTCTCCCGTTATTTCAAAATTTCGTAACTCATAGGGAAATTACTCCGTGAAGTGCTAGTCGATGTGAATAAAAATGTCATTAAACTTGGTTCGAATGTAAAAAGGATCACCTCATTTTCCAAAGGGTACAATCATATCATTTGTAGACGCCCCTGTCACTTCAGATCATCTTTTTATCATCACTATTCATTTGTATCATCAATATGTCAGGTTTTTTGACCGCTTACAGTTACTGCTCTTCACATCCCGCTGCAGAATTGAGGGGAAAAAATCGTCACGTGCTCTAAAATTTTAGAAAGCCATTCGAAATTTCCAAATAAGGATTCTTTTGCTCGACGATACCTTTCAACCCATTACAAATGCAGCATCATTCGAAATTTCCAAAAAATTCACATTAAAATAATTACCGACCACTTCATTCTGTCATCAAAACTATCGACTTCCCTCTTTCTTCCGCTGCCTCTCCTTCCACTTCATTTACTTCAAATGCACTTTTTTTCCATTCCTGGATCTGTTTATCCATTAACCATTCTTACTGCTGTTATAATGTTTCATCTTTCATGTGTTCATTTTCCAAGGATTCCCCTTTAATTGACGAAAAAGGGGAAATCCGGTTAGAAAAATCCCACCTAGAGTAATCCGTTCATGTCGTGCAGTGTCGACATTACAGGGAACACTCGAGTTATATATTTACTGTCACTCGTTCCACGTCAAAACGCCCAATTATCAACATCACTCTTGATGCTACTTTCGTTGACTCGATTGAATGTGATGTGGCTGAAGTCCGGAGCGAGCGACAATAAAACTCCGTCCCAAATAATGAGTCGTAACATGAGCAGACCTTTCGTCTCGTAATTTTTGCGGTGTCCCATTCCCGCTTTGTGATTTACTGATGTGTGTGGTGTAACGTATTGACGTGGGCCATCGTGGAAAAGGGAGGAACAAGGTTTTTTTCGCGCACGATTCCACCCTGCATTAATAAATATAATCTCCGACCGACCAATAGAACCCCGGACCTCGCCCCTTCCACTTCCACCACCGGTCCCTCCCGTACCTTCCCCTGACCCCCACTTCCACCGCCCCTGACTCCCTCCCTACCTTCACTTCCTTTCATCTCCGCCATCTGACCCTCACCCCCACCCTCTCCATTCCTTATTCATTCTCCATTCTCGTCTCTCTCATCTCCTGTTCCCTGGTCCCCTCCCCTTTCCCTGCCCGCCCTTTCAACCCGCGGTCCGCCCACTACCCCACCCAAACTACCATCTCTAACTCAACTACGGGCCCACTCCCTTGCCCCCTGCCCCTCATGAGCTTCCTTATGTGGTTTTGAGTTCCCCCTCATTAAGTGTCCTCCCAAAGGAATGGGGGACATCCTATAAGTTGTTGCCGCTGAGGAAAATTCCTCGTATTGATAGCTCGAAAGAGTCCGGTTTCTGTGTTTGTGGTTCAGGGATGTATTTACTCCAGCCTTCGTGTGAAACTCTTTCGTTTCAGCAAAGTTGCCTCGACGTGGGAATTGAATTATCACGGAAGCCAAATGATACTAGTTGTTTGTTTTTGCTGGGGAATGCTGGAAGTGTTCTTATGTTGGATTCAGTGAGAAATGGCGTCCGTTCTTTATGCATTATTTGAGAATGGCTCAAGTAAACCCGAAAGCATGTGGGATGATTATTCATGGAAGAAAAACGCGTAAAATTGTATGAAAATAAAACATAGTGAATCCATTATGTATTCCTACGGGTTTTTAATACGTATATTTGTCATTAACTTAAAATGAACGTTGAATATTTAACTTCTGTCTCTCTAAATTCTTCTTCCTTACTTTTTAACGTCAATCATATCGTCTGCATATCAATTTGCGTCAATCATATATCTTCTTGATTTGAAGAATACTGGAAAGCCTGAGTAAATGGCCACATAACATCTTCACCTCTTAAAAAGCATATGGGAATCATTGCTGAGGGATGCGAGAGATATGTACAGGTTACAATTATATGATATCCCTGAGAATTATATGATAGGTCATTAGTAGCCATGCAAAGTGCGTCAGTTGCGTCATTTTTTTGACCTAGGAGAATTGAGCCGCTGAGATCAATTTGATAATACATTATTTTTAATGAAACTTAATTATCTTGAGAGGGACTCTTTAGTCACACAAAAGCTTCCACTCTTGAACTACTTGGCTAGTTGGTACATATTAAGGAATTGGCACACACAGAGAATTATCATTTTTCCAAAGGCTACATTTATGTACATGTACATTTGTTAATAATACTGGAGGTATATTTCTTGAGATTTTACCTCAGTTCTAAGCCACCATACGAATTTTGTGAAAAATCATGACCTGGAAAAATCTAAAATTAAGGAATGTGGTTGGTTTCGTGGGATTTCTTTCAAGCTCACGAGTATTTCTTTGACCAAGGTGGTAGGTGATGCATTCGTAAATATTATGGAGGTTTCCTTCTTAATATTTTTTTTTCCTCCTTTGATGAATTCAGTAGATTTTACTGCAAATGAGTCCGTATCGTCATTTATCGTGAGTGAGCATTACGAATTTAACGTTTTGTTTTTACCACATTTTGATATCAATATGTTGTTTTGATGAACCTTGTACTGTTTACACAAAATATATCGTATGCGGCTTGGTTGCCGTCAGGTAGAACACGAAGAAAGTTTCTGGTTCCATAAGTTCTATTTTATTGTATGCATTCCCTCCTGACAAAAGCCTTGGCTATTAGAGCTTCCGCATCATATGGTATGGTGAACTATGGATGGTAAAGTAAAAGTAATTAGTTAGCTCTGTGTATTAAAACTTGCACTTTAAAGCATTGACTGTTGGTGAGTAAGTAATTACTCATCGGGTTACTCACAGCGAGAAAATTAAAGAATTGCCTCTTCTTCCCTGACTGCCGTTCAACTTTAGGGCCTACAAAGTTTTTTTTTCGTTCTTCAATTAAAATATTCCAAGAGCACATCAGGTTGAAATAATTTGAAAATCATCAACTGTTTTAATTTTTTCATGGTGACGGATCGTCGACTCCCAAGTGTTCCAAAAATCAAATTTCATTCCTTTCAATGGACAAAGAAAAATGTAACGTAATAATTTATTGGATGGAAATGTAATCGTACCTTTCAACTTTTTCCAGATCTCCCAGTCTTATTTTCCTACATGTTTTAGAGCAGGATGGGCATTAACCATTTACGCGACGTCATCGCTCCATCACATCCACAGAACAAACTGCCCTTTATGTCCCACGCAACCTTCATCACCCTCGTCTTTCTCCACTCTCTCCTCTCTCTCTCTCTCTCGTTAATAATACACTCCATTGTTGAGCTGTAATCTCTGTTCTTTGGAAGACTTCACAGCGCAGGGAAATGGGAAGGTGCTCCTGAAATAACGTTACACTAAGAGGAACAATAGATGCGGCAACATCTAAAACATTGAACCGGGGAACAATGAACATAGTTACCTTAGTCTCTTAGAGCAAATTTCCTTCCTTTTATCCTTTTCCCAAAATTACTCTTTCGTTGTTATATGGCGTCCTATATAGGATACAATAGGAATTAACTATTTTCGTCAATCCGTCTTTAATCTTTTCCCTGTCTCGCCTCGGTTCCAACACCACTTTAACTCCTAGTTCTTCAATTTAACTATTTGCCGCCCCCACCGCTCTCTCCCCGCGGCCCCTCATTTCCCCTCCATCTACTACCTACTCTTCGCCCACCCCATTCCCCGGACTATCTCCCTCTTTCCCCTCCCCCCTCTCTTCCTACTCCCCTCTTCCTTCCCTCTTCTCGAGCCAAGGGGAGATAGAGAGGAGGCAAGGCCTCTCTCTCGGATTAAAACGCTTGGGGAGACGCCCCTCCAATGCTTGCTTTCTCCCTATCCCCAAACCCCTCATCTCCCTTTCACCCAACCACCCACGCTCGATCTTTCAGGAGTCCGAAGATTAAGAAAATTTTCTCCCTTCGTCTATCCTTCTACCTCTCCATAGAGTTGAAAAACGAATTTGGCCTCCATCCCCTCGTCCCAGGCTCACGACACCATATTGTACGACGTGACGATGTATTTACTACCGCTTCCGATGAAATCCGGTTGAAACGGATCTTGGATGTTCCAGCGAAATAAATAGAAGACTCACTCTCGCGAATAGAGTTTTGCTTTAGGAGTCGGGGTTTATCTTCTAGCTCCTTTCTTCCAACTCCATATCCATTTTGTGAGATTCTGTTATTCGGATAGAAAGCTTCGCGATTCTCCTCATTATTTTATTTTTGTGCAATTTGCTTCCCAAACCAGAGTACGAAATATCGCACACAGAGCTTGCAATTAGCGTATCATCTCTAAATGATGGGAATTCAACAAAGGACCTTCCTTTGGAAGCAGATCTGGGAATATTAACGATGCGATGTCACATATATTCTACTAGGGCAATGAATAAAAGTGTTATGATGGCAATCTGGTATCACCAGCTGTTCAGTTATGGCTTTTGATAGAAATGATTTCACCAGGTACATTATCAGGTCTACTTGGGAAAAAAAATTGGTCGACGTGAACTTTGTAACTCATTCCTTAATCTGTTCACTCTCAAATATTCTGAATAAACTCATATGTGCCAATTAATGGTACAAGACAATCGTGTGTCCTCGCCTGCATCATTTTGCCAAGAATCGTAAAGTGGTTTCTTTTAATCAATGAAATTATTTTGCAAAAGAAATTATTTAGGAAAATTTTTCACTGTAATTTGTTTTTAATGAAAAACAATTTCACGCTTTTGTTCCAGAATCAATGAGTAGAGTATATTTTTCAAATATCAAGATGAGAAAAATCCGATGTCAACCCGCTGAATAAAATGTCAAAAATGTATATTTAATTATTCTGAAGTTAAAATATTATTAGATGAAGTCGCTCAGGATATTGATTTGTTTATATATTTGTTCTTTTGGAGAAAATGAATACTTTGGCTGTTTTTACTGAATGGCTTGTCAACGTTAGCACGCCATAGGTTCGCCGTCCCTACTCGTGTTTAAATCATTCGTGCGTGAGTGTTCACAGGACTGCCTAACGAACTTAAAATACAATCGAGTCTCGTAAATCGTAAGAATTGCTTTGACCTCAGGAGCGCAACCCTTTCTCAGAAGGCTTACGGTACCACATGGCAGAGCTCCCATTCGCCCCGCCGGTACGTGAGAGTACGGGCAAAACAATATACGAGCTCGTAATGGGAGCTGTTGGATTCTCGAGATTTACTTTGTGTGCGGAAACAAACGAAAAAAGATAAGTCGCGATGGTCATATTTTCCACTCCGTTACAAACGATAAACTTCAAAAGAAATGACGGATGCGTTGGCAGAAACTTACGACATCTAAGGAAATTTTGCAAACACGTTTTCGTTGATTGTAGAGTAGTATTGTGGCTTTATAGCCGAGAGATAGCGAATGGGAATACTCTTATTTATATGGATAACGATTTTACGAGGGTCATCCGGAAAGTAGTACCCGTTCGTGCCGCATGAAGTGCTGACGACGCGAGTAGCCGCTGGACGAGGTCAGATAGCTTCAGTGGCTTGTCTGCCTTCTCTGAGCCAAGTTGCGTGACGCTAGCATTGCCTGTGTTGTTTCTGTGATTGTTTACAATGTTTAAAAAAATTGAGAACGCCGCCAGTTGTGAAGTGAGGGCAGTGATTAAATTCCTCAATGCAAGAAAAGTTCGCCCATGTGATATTCATCGCCAATTAAAGGAGGTGTATGGAGACAATGTAATGGACGAGTCGTCTGTTCGGCGGTGGTGTCGCAACTTCAACATGGGGAGGGGGAACACACACGACGATGAGCGTTCGGAGAGACCGTCTGTCATTACAGACCAACTGGTGAGCTCAGTTGACGAATTCGTGAGGAACGATCGGCGCGTCACAATTGATGACATCTGTGAGCATTTTCCCAATGTTTCTCGAACAATTGTTCATGAAATTGTTAAACACCATCTGCATTATGCAAAAATTTGTGCAAGATGGGTCCCTCGCGTATCTCAATGAGCTGGCGGCGAAGGACTATGCAGCAGGAATACAGAAACTTGTCACACGTTATGACAAATGCCTTAATTTGCTTGGAGATTATGTTGAGAAGTAGTTTAAAGTATCCTCTTTCAAATAAAATTTTTTATGTTTGTTAATATTTACTTTTGTGTCTTTATTTCACGAACGGGTACTACTTTCCGGATGACCCTCGTAATTAGGCAGTTGGACATTTGAATTCTGACATGGGTAATATTCTATTGATTTTTATTCAATTCATTTCATATTAACCGGCAATAAACTGAGTAACTAATCTAATTTTATAATTGAGTTGGATATATTAAATATGATAGCTGGAATTGTTGTGCCGATAAAATATTCATGGTCAAATGCGAGTCGTTTATCACAGTCAAGATTTAACGTCGTGCCCAAGAAAACGAAGGTAGCATCCATATTATTTTCATGAGACAGCACGCACTTTTCGTCAAGGAAAGAGAACGAAAACGACATACTGCTACGTCCCAAGATACCTGATTCCTAAAACGTTCTGAGGTCATGATCACGTTCGGCGATAAGAAGGAAAATGAGTACTTCCCCTTAGTTGGTAGTCAAGAAAACAACACGTTTTCTGAGGTCGGGCTCGCCAGGATTAGAAAGCTGAGGAGAAAAGATGAGTGATAGGCCAAGAACATGGAAAAGGGTATGGGTATGAGGGAGAGGGAGATTGAGGGGTGGGTGAAAATGTGTGTGTGTGCATGCATACACACACACACACACATATATATATATATATATATATATATATATATACATATATACACATATATATATATTTATTTATTTATATATTTATTTTATTTATTAGGTAATCTACCGGTTAAGGTAGGTTTTTGGATGGACACAGCTCCTAAATAAATTTTTGTGACTCATATGAAAACACAACATCCTACTATACATCAGGTCCCTCTTCATCTCTGAGCACCTTCTTCCACCATACATATATATATATATATATATATATATATATATATATATATATATATATATATATATGTATATATATACTCATTTACATAGAAACAGATATAAGGAAAAGGGATAGGAACACACATAAAGGACGAACACCAAAACAAACACAAAACACGGACACAAAAACGTCTTTTGTGTTCGTCCTTTATGCGTCCTTTTCCTTAGATCTGTTTCCATGTAAATGAGTATTTGTTCCCCGTTTCTCTGTGTTTTTGCACGCTGGCACTATCTCGCTTCTTCGTTTGCATATATATATATATATATATTATTATTATATATATTATTATTATATATATTATATATATATATTATTATTATAATATATTATATATATATATATTATTATTATATATATATATATATATATATATATAATAATAATAATAATATATATATATATATATATATATATATATATATATATATATATATATATATATATATATATATATATATATATATGTGTGTGTGTGTGTGTGTAAAAATACATACATACTCTGTCGAT
This sequence comes from Hetaerina americana, assembly GCF_022747635.1. NCBI lineage: Eukaryota > Metazoa > Arthropoda > Insecta > Odonata > Calopterygidae > Hetaerina > Hetaerina americana. Next base: position 94,086,038 of record NW_027286069.1, read on the forward strand.
GAAGGGCCACCTACTGGCCATGAATGGCCCACCGTCTGTGTTCGCGACATTCCTTTTCTAATTCTTTTAGTGCCTGTTTTAGTAAACCAATTTTAGTGGTCTTCTGGGCGAAGTGCTCATTTTTAGTGTGCAAGTAAATATATATAAAAAAACCATAAACAAAGTTATCAACCCGAAGGTCAGTTTGATGGGTGGTGATAGTTCACCTAATACTAAACTCAACTTAGATAAATATAGAGTTTAGATTAGAGTAGAGTTTACCAAAGACAATTACTACCCTCGCTATTAGAATAGAATCGGGATGGGTTCTTCAAAGTCTTAGGAGAAGTACAGAGAGGAAAGGGAGGACAGGGAGAACAGGATCATCCCTCCACCTTGATGGAGGGATACGGAATCCACGTAGGGTGATGGAGGGGATGGCTGAGAGGAGTGTGGAAGAGGGTTGTAGGAGAAGGAGCGGAAAAGAGAGTGGAGAGGGGGGCAAGTCTCGCGAGGGGCGAGAAAGTGACAAAGGCGACGGGCGCCGTCGGCGGCGGTCTAAAAGTGCGTCCCTGATCGCATACTTGGTTGTTGTTGCGCTGCCGTGGAGCGCGAAGGGGAGAGAAAGGGGTAGGGGGAAGATGGCGTCGTCTGAGTCGAGTGGTGAGGGAAGGGAGGGGCAGCGGGATGAAAGGAGCCGTAGTTATGAGAAGGATTCCTGAAGTTTGCCCTTCGTCGTGTGGGGCGAGAAGAAGTGGCTGAAGGTTCTGTCATTCTTCCCACAACTATTAGCAATATGGTATTCTTACGCGGCCCTCCACTCACTAACATTAACATTATCAAATCAATAATTGGCAGTACCCAATCAGTGAAGTAATCTGGAGGAACCTTTCAATATACCTATTGAAAGATATAGCTGTTGCTTAGTCATTAAGTTTCATCACTGAGTCGTCCCAGGAAATATTATAGATTATAGATCGCACGTAAAAGCGATGTAGATCGCACGTAAAAGCGATATAGATCGCATGATTATAAATTAATAACGATCAATTAAAAATAACATCAATAATCCCTTTCGTAAAGTCTTGCGTTATGTGATAATTTTGAGAAAATTAAACTCACCTAATTGCCATGTACGAAGTTTGAAAATATATTTTTGAATCACTAATCCCATCTTACTCTTGTAGAAATCTCATGAGGTACTTCTACCACTTATCTTTGGCATCCGTTGCTGCTTACACAGTGTATGAAAAGGTTCACGAAAGAGCCCAAATATTTCCAACAAAATTGATTAACCCAACTTACACTTTAGTAAACCCACCGTGCTACCGCTTGCAGTGTGGATGGATCAAATATGTTTGTAAAACATATATTTTAAGGCATTGAATGTTTTTCCAAATTTAGACCCGTTCGAGGATAAATTCAACTAAAAGGATGATATATGATAGATCGAGGGAGTAAGATAATATTGGAATTGTTTAACTTTAATAGGATTAACGAATAATATTCACATAAAATGCCTTGCTTCCTTTTTGAAGGATTGAATAAATTTATCTTTCTCTTCCTTAGATGCTTGAACATCCATTTTCTTCTATTTTTCGTACTCGGATTTTTCACGTATTAATCCATAACTGACGTCAAAATAATACTTCAATAATTGAGTTTGGATTGATAAACTATATTGACGTATTCAACGTTTCGCATTGATGAATATCATTATCATTAGATTCTAATAAAATTTCGTTACGTTGCAGAATAAAACCATATTATTGTTGATAATATATGAGTTGTGATGGGATATCTCCTTTAGTTCATTTCCACGATCTTTTCAAGAGTGGAATGCCAGGTTGAAATAATAAATGATAACATTGTATTAAGGAGGAAGCTCACCTATTTCACCAACCTTAAATTATTCGTAAACCTATTGAGCACATAATTTTGAGTAATGTTACTGATGATGATGGGGGGAGGGGGGGAGGTGGAATCGTGCAGATCACAAGCGCAAAGTTTTTCTTGACCGGGATTTTCGACTTGCTGAGCCGATGCTCTTAACCACTTGAGCTATGGAGGAAACGTAAATTACACTGAATTCGGCGGGTCACACACCATCTGATCGGGTCTACATATGAGGCAAGTGGAGCAGACGCCGACGAAATCAAACAGTAGTAGTAGAATTGCGTTTTCAGATCGTGTCGACATCGATTTACTTTTGTACCGCTCACAAGCCATCTATTTCAGGAAAATTATAACGATCAAATACAAAGCAGCTTCTGAATACTAATAATTAAAAAGAGAACTGTAGAGTATGCCATTATTTATAAAAGGCACAATAGGTCGTTCATGGTTATAAATTGGAAAATTCTATTCAATATCTTCTGTTAATCCACTAAAATAAAATCTATGCTTCCTATCAAAGCTATTCTCTGTGCAATGCATACAATTCTAATGACTGGTGCGCATTAGGCATTTCCATCTCCAATCGGTCCTTTTGACCATGGCAAAGTAATATTCACCATCACATTCTCTGTGGCGAGACGGAGACGTTGGCCAATGCCTCGCCGCTGTCGCGGGGAAAATCCTCGGGCTGTTCGCGCGCATGCATGATGATTGCTTATCGCGAGAGGGAGATGTCTATTGTTGGAAAAATGGAAGAATTAGAAGAGGTGTGATGTCGCTGTCCTCCTCTAGCGTTCGAGGGCACACAAGGGAGTTTGAGGAGAGAGAGGGAGGAGGAGGGGTTGAAGAAGAGGAGCACTTTGGGGAGGGGATTCGGTGGTGGGGAGGGTAAAGGGGGGGGGGGAGCGGTTTCTGAGAGGCATCCCTTCTTCTTTCCTCCGTCCCCAACTAACCTCCTTATGCCGCCGCCTCCCCCCTTTCCCGCTCCATCCGCCACCACTACCTCCCACCGCCCCTTCCCGACCGCAAACCCCTTGCCACTACCGCCTTGCGCCTATTTCGGTCCCCATTCCGACTATTTCAGTTGAGGCTCTCTGACCTGTATGACTGGAGGGGCGTGATTTTCGGGTCACTCGGAAATGTCACCTCCGAAGGTCGAGGATTCCTCAGGGTGGTGCATGGTTGTCCTTTCCGACCTTTTCACCCCGTCAGGCCGGGATCTTATCCGGTGCGCGTTTCGAACTTCAAGAATACCCAATGGCGAAGAGAGAGAGAAAGATGTTATAAAAATTACCTAATACTAATGCTCTTTTTCACGCAGGGGCATGTGGTTCCTCCACGTGGGATGAGGGCCTATATTAGTACCTGTCGTCATCGGCTTCCCTCTTGGGGTGGAGGGCATGCCCGTCGTTCGTTAAGACGCCTCCTTCCTACGTGCCCGCCCCCCTGGACCATTTGCATTCATTCCTCGCCGCGTCCCCCTGCAGGACGCGATGACGCAGTCGTGTGGGCTTTTGGGGGTTCGAGGAAGCTGCGGGGGCTGCTTTCCATGGGTGGGTCTTCCACGTCAGACCCACCCTCACTTCCCCCCACATCTCAGTCCGGGTCATTATTCCGGTGGGGAGAGGAGTTTATTTTCGGGCTGTCATTAAATCCAGCACTTGAAGATGTGGGACCATCGGGTTGGTGCTAGGGAGGGCTAGGGAACGTCTTTGATCAAACGGAAATGCGATTGATTCTTCGAAAAATTTACTCCGCCACTCCTTCAAAGATCCATTTAACATACAGCATTGACAGTTGATGATGACGCTCACATGATCCCCCTTCCGATTTCTCCCGGTGTTGGAGAAAATAAACGCCCTTGCGATTACCAGTGTCCTATCTCCCAGTGCCAGATGAACGAAGGTATCAGGTGAGAGTCTTAACATTTGGACTTATGATTCCTACATGTATTATTCGAAATATTTGTGAGCATCGAGGGTCTACTTCACATGCACCGTTATACTGCCAGTGAAGTGCGGGTGGGACGAGGCTAAAGCCGTTTGGTATTGTTAAACAGGGAATGAGAGGAAAATGTGGGTACCAGTTCGCCGTGACCTGTCCTGTCACGAATTTTATCTTAACAAGTAAAAATACCTTGGGCAGAGGAGAGAAAACCTTTTAGCATCTCTTTTCCATCTTACTGCAAAATGGCATGCGAGAAGTTTTACTGTAAGAGAGCCGAATAGTATTTTTCCTCCATATGCATCATTCTGTGACAGCTCCCCCAGCCAAAGTCCTTGGTGTTTACAGTATGAGGTCCGCGGATGATAGATTTATCACCTCTGTCTCCTAATATAATGCTGTGACATATTTTTAATGACCCATAATCATTGGAAGAATTGATTGGAAGAACTAAAATGGAAGATCACGAATGTAATATGAAAAACAGATAATGATAGAATCAAATGTTAGAAGTAAATATGTTAGTGAGAGGTCAAGTGAGAAAATAGCACAACGTAGTACCGCAGCAAAATAGTCTATGGTGTGTTAACTGCTGGTAATAGCATGTATCTTTGGGATGAAAAATTTCAGAGGGGGCACAAATTTTCATCTCCGGCTGCCAGATATTCAGCAGCAGCGTACCTCCCGTGCCCACGAAACTGTGTAACAATCACATAACCTATTTAAAGTCTGAACTTGACTAAGATACAAGAAAAAATAGATTTAGTTTGTTGCAGTACGTTTAAATACATCCAAATTTATGCCAATGAGTTGATAACGTATAGCTTGTATTTTTAACTCTTTCTGCGTTTAAAGGTAACGGTCTGACGGCTGTATGTATATTCATCTAGCACTTTCATCAACTAATGCGTACAGGTTTGAACCCCTTCACTAGATTCTCTCCCAGCGCCTTCTTTCGGAGTGATAAAAAGACATCGAAGCCAAGTAACTTCATCCGATCCGTCGATTCTTTTTAATTGAGCAGTCTGAGTTTCGTTGGTTGGTGGGCGGTCCTCGGCCTGGCGCGCGGACGCAACTGTCTCCCACCCTTGCTTCTCCCTCAAATCTTCTCGCTCTCAATCGCTCGTCAGCCGAACGGGAAATTATTCGAGCCGACCGGAAAACATATTTTTGGGGGTCTTTATGCATGTTTACACGTGCTGTCATGTCCCCTTTGGAGAGGCTGGGGAGGGGCGCGGGTGAATTAAAGGCGGTTGTCCTCTGATGTCCATGTGTGTCCGATTGGCCGGTTGCTTCGAGGGAACGAGAAGGGCCAAGGGGATCGGGCGGGGAGGGGGCGGGAGAAGGAGGGGGTGGAGGGGGAGTCTGGAAACGTCGAAGGAGGTGGAAGAAGCGACAAGGAGGGGAAAGGGAATGGTGGGGTGAGCGCTAGAAGGGGAGGAGGGGGGGTTTGGGGGAAGGAATGAGAGATGGGAGGCGAGCCAGGGATCCCTAGCGGGAGGGGAGGGTACGGAGAGGAATGGGGGAGGGAGAAAGAGGAGGGCGGCGGTGGGAGGGGCCGAGGTGGAAAGGGGAGGTGAGGAGAGGAGTTTGGAAGTGGAATAGAGAGAGATAAGCGAAGGGGAGCAGACGGGACGAGGAGGGTAGGCAAGAAGCTAGATGCCTAACCATAATTTTGAGATCCTTAGTTCGTCCATCTATGAATGTATATGTACAGACCATATGAGCATGATTGAACTACGAATTTATCTAGAACCAAAATATATTACTCATTATTGAGATAAATAGATGTCTTCCAAGGTAGGGGTTTCACTTTTGACCGGCCTTAAAAACGTCTATTATTTTTGTCCACCTTTAAAATGTTTTTTTTCACACACATTACGAAAGAGACAACAGAAAGGAAGCGGAATTCATTCACTGTAGATATCGAGAAATATCTCTAGACCACCCTCCGAAGCCACATCACGAATACCTTGAGACTACGTCACGAACGACCGTTATGACCATCCTGAAATAAATTGAACAGCATGATCAACATAAAACTGCTCTCATTTTTCTCATCACGTTAATATGAAGATTGGTTTTGATATGCGAGAGCAGAGCTCATCCTGAACTACACTCTTAGGGCGTGTGAAGTACACAAATTCAATGCGAAATGAGCGAGTTCTTCTCCCTGTGGTAACTTATCAGTTTTTATGATCAGAAAATTGTACCGCATGGTCTTTAGATGGGGTAGTCCAAATACAACCCTGGAATTCAGCCCAGGACTCGGCAGCCGAGCCCTCTGCCGGCTGAGCTATTTTCTCATGGGTTACGCAAGATATTAGAGGTCATTCATCCCAATTATGTTACGGTCTAATATCAGCTGGGAAAATCCAGAAATCCGGCAGAGGGAAGTAATAACCGACGTGGCTCTAAAGGAAAAGCGCACCAGGGCGGAAGAAATTAAGTCGCCGTGTGTAGTGTTTGATACACCAAATTTGATTATATAGTATGTTCTATCTATATTTCCTTTCTTCACTCTGTTTCTCCAAGAATGAATAAGCAGTGAAGATTCCACAAGTATATGCACTTTATTATTTTAATATATATATAATCTAGAATGAAGATAATTGTAATTTTTTCTAAGCCATCAAGCATAGGATAAAATCTAGTACTGTCTAAATAGCTCAAAAATTCCATTTAATAAAACGCGTGTTATCAGAAATTATTTTCAAGAAATTTCTCCACGTAGGAGGGGAAAAATGAAAACGCCCTGTAATTTCTACTTTATCATTTTGTGTGTACTCAACTTGGGTTTTGACACATCATGTCACCATCTATGCGTCCTTGGCTTGGCAGACATTGGCTCGGATTACCCGCCCCATGCGCCACCTCCTTTTGCTTCTCAATTATCTCCCATCTCCTCATTGGTCCTGTAGCCAAATTCTCATTGGCTACTCCCACCCTTTTCACCAACCTCCCTCTCTCATGTGAATATTAATAAATTTAAAAATAATTATTATCATCTGGAAATAACACAGTGTATCCAAACCTTGAGCGTGACATCCATCATTCTACTCGTATTTATTCCTCGGTAATTCTCTTGTTTATCGAATCTCTTGTGCCGTTTTTCTGTTCATTTGTTTACCTGAGCAGTATGTAGTCCTTCATTCCTTGGGTCAAAATCGTAGCGACAATAATTATAATGTAATTTAATTTATTATATCAGCTTAGTGCAGTGGTCAAAGTACACATTGACACAGAGCGTTGCACAAAGTAGTGTCTATTTATTATGAAATAATGAAGCCTGTGCTATTAAATACCTGTTTGATTAAGTTAGAGGATAGTATTATTTATCCAAACATATTTTGTGGCTTATAATTTACGAATGAGAAAAATGCGTACAATTCTGTCCACATTGAGTGAGCATAATCTCATTCGGATGAATGGTGAATGCCTATCTGACATGTCATGGTAATCAAATTAGAAAGTCTTCGGTTTTATACAGTCTCAGAAACATGAATATCTTCACTTTATGGCTATAAAATAAGGAAAAGAAAGTAGACTAACAAAGGAAAAAATGAAAAGAAATGAGTACATACCTTCTAGAAATTAGAACATCCGAGCAGAGCTGTCTTAATGCACATTTTAATCATTGTGATCAATTCCAAAGAAACTGCGGGAGATGCCGCAACAGTAACTTTTAACGGAGTCATCCGCTAATGTGCATTTCAATGCAACAATTTCAGAGTGTAAAAATCATTCGCCTTGACTGGGATCCCAGTCAAGGCGAATGATTTTTACACTCTGGAATTATTGCATTGTGATCAAATTGAGGAATGAAACAAGTGCATTGACGCTATAGATTTATTTGATTATGGAGCCATATGTTCTTCACTATACAATGTACGTTCTCATCAAATGACAAATGTATGATAAATATGCCATTTATTTCAAGATCTCATTTTAGTTCGATTGCTGAAACAGTCAACGATGATGAAAGAAATGCTTAGACCAGGCTGTTATAAAAGTATAAATCAATTCCCGGCACTACTCAGTACGTTTTGCGCCAGTTGTGGGAAATGAATCTTAATATTTCGAATACCTACACGTCACAGTAGAATATGAGTCTACTATAGCGCTGAGAGGGAATTATTAACAGATTTCTTTTTAACTTAACTCATTCCTACAACTCTCATCTCTCCCAACTTCTCAAATAATAAACTTAAGACTCCAAAGGAAGGTCGTCTTAAGGACGACATAAGATAAACGAACTTAATTCCTGCAAAACAAATATATACATATTATTTTAATCAAAGAAACTGGGGGAGATGCAGCGACAGCTACATCTATCGGAGTCATCTGCTTGTGACTGAATGTAACTCTTTTAGGCAATAAACTAATTTGTTTATTTACACTATATTAAACAGTTATCAGAATATTTGCTACATTTAAATATACTTCTTTTGGGAAAATTCTTGATAGCATTGTATTTCTGTTAACATTTCACTCAGTAGAGTCCAAAACAAATGGTTTCTGATATGACTGAAGTGGATACAACTACAGTGTACCCGTTAAATGAGGAAACAGTTAATCCAAAGTTCTTGATAATGATTGATTTGACTTGATCAAAAAATAAATTCTAAATTCGTATAAAGCTTCATGAAGCAGTATTGGTAGTTAAAATACATCAACAATCCTTGCCAAACGTTAAAACATTTCCCAACAACTATCCTATAAGACAAAGTAAAAGCCATAAATATCGGCTGGAAAAAGTAACAGAAATTGCCGCTCATGTCTGTTCTAGTACCAGGAAGATAATGGACCTTTTCTTCAATTTTTCCAAAAATATCTCAAAAAAGTCATATCACACAGTTAGTAAATAAAATTATCGCGCATGACAACCATATACTAGATTTTCCCATGCTGCCAGTTAAAAAAAGACCATCGTTGCCGAATAACCTCCTTGGAGTCACGCACGCATTGCCAAAGCGATGAAGTAAGAAGTGGGGAAATAGAGTTCCCTGTTGCGGTGAAAATTAAAGAGGTTTAAGAGTTATTTCATAGCTCTGAAACCTGGCCGTAGCAAGCTCATCAAAATAGCCAAACGGCAGTGGAATGTTAGCAGTTAAAAATAATCAAATAATTCATGACGATGAAATTAGAATTATGGATATCCCGTTTCCGCATTAGTTTAGTGAAACCTCTCGCTAATGACGGTGATATATTGCAAGAAATAGTAACTTGCCCATTTACCTCCTGTATTCGCATGTGATGATAAATTTTGCGGGCCAAAATATCAAGGGGAGGGGATAAATAAAGGAGAATAAAACGAACGGTAAAAACTGCCGTAAATGAGGGTCACGGATAAATTTAGGGATACACACGCGCGTCGTCGTGATGTCTCCGTACTGAGACCGTTGTAATCCCGATAATATGCACATTGCATCAATGGCATAATTATTGTGAAAAATGAGAAATATAAAAGCTTCATATTGAAATAGTTGGTAGAAGTGCCAAAAGATCATTATTTTGTCTATATAATTTTTTGAAAATTTATTAGTCTTAATATCGGGTAATTCTGCTTCCTTTGGGCACTACATACGTAACTCTCAACAATTAATCCGCCGTTATCACCTTGACAAAAATTCGAATTTAGTCAGCCTCTATACGATTATATTGAAAAATCCAACAGCCTTGTGTGTACAGTACAATTAATACAATATGATAACTTATTCCAAAAAGTATAGTAAGCCAATAGAAAAAATGTCGCTGTTCGAAAAATGAAATGTGTAAGCAATGTATAAATTAATATTAACTAGTTCACAGTAGTTTTACTCAGTACTAAATGTGTCGTTAAACTATGAATTGAGATATTAATTGGAGGCTTACTTGTTTTAAAAGGGTGATTTTACTTAGTGACATTAAATTTTATTGAAGGTAGGTTAACTATCCCGATTACGAGTACGTAGTAGCAGACATCTCTCCGGCGTGCAGCGTTGCCAGCGCCTCACATAATTCTCTAAAATGCGCAATGCGGTTTGCGCTCAATGAATTTATATCCAAATACAAATGTATTTGTATGCGAACTATGAGTTTTTCTCGCAATAGTGGGCTGTTTTATAGGACTCGTGTTGGACTTAAAAAGCTCAAAATGAAATTAGAATATAAAAGATTTGCATGGTGTATTGGTGTCTAAACCTTTGTGATTATCGCTCCAAAAACGAAGGCTTATGATTAATGTAAACCTGTGAATGGGTTACGAAATATCTTGAAAACAATTTTTACTTCAAAATTCCTTATAATAATAAAAATTAAAGCATATTACAATGCCCTGTTCTAGCTTAATAATGCCAATCAATCCTCCAAAATTTCTTAGAAAATGATATTTTACAAATATTACATTGATTCGTTACCTATTTATGTATTCCATTTTACTTTCTAGCCCTCCTTTGCTTCCTCCAACATAGTTTTTGGATCCTCAAGCACACGTTTTACACCTAATCAGTACTAAGCTAGCAGGCCTCACCATCTTACTCTTCTTGCCTGCAATGGTTGAATACTAGAAGAATTTAGATAAATACGAGTATTTCAATGCAACAATTACATAGTGTAAAAATCATCCGCTTTGACTGGGATTTGAACCCGGATCCCTTGATGTTCGGCCGAGTGATTTAGCCAGTAAAGCAATCGAGGCGTCCTCTTAAATTCTGAAAGCGGATGTTAAAAGTTACTGCTGCGGCATCTCCCGCATTTTCTTGGAACGTGTGTATTACTCGTACTTCGTGTTCACTCTTCCCCTCTGTTTTAGAGAAATATAGATAATTATAGCTATTGTTGGAGTATATTAATGCCACCTCAATGCAATAAGGGACCATATTTTGAAAAGGACTAACGCGGAAAAAATATCAAAAAGAGATTTAATAATGGATTTCACAAACTGGAATTATAAATTATTTTTCGTCTTAGTGTTTGATTTGTACAATGACTTAGTACCGAATATTTTTATATTGTTATGCCTTCCAAATACTTGCTAAGTTATGAATTAGTTGGTCACATTGGAGCATTGTTCACTTCTCTTTGTTTTCCACTTTTCCCATCATCTTTTGTGAATTAGTGTTTGTGAAACCCATCCAGTCTCCAGTATTTTCATTCGATATTGCTACCCTCTGTCTGGACCTCGCCTTCCATCTATTTGCATATCTTATTAATTAGCTGGAGCACTTGATATATATATATATATATATATATATATATATATATATATATATATATATATATATATATATATATATATATATATATATATATCATTTCGTCAAATATTCTGTGTAACAAATCACTGTTATATAGGATTACGATACCACAAGGTAAAATTCTGTGCGTGCTTTGTTTTGTTGATAGAATGAACATATGAACAATAAAAATAAGGTTCATGAGAAAATATGAGACCCTCAATTTACGGGTTTTACATAGTCTCTGTTGAATGCACAATATTTCTTCTTCGGTGAAAGAGTGTCTGATAAAACCGACCAAGATCTTAAGTTCTTCTTAATTACTAAATATAAATATAATTATTACCGCACGAAGTGTGCTCGTAAATATAATTTACATTTCAATGCAACAATTTAAGAGTTTAAAAATCATTCGCCTTGTCTGGGATCCCAGTCAAGGCGAATGATTTTTAAACTCTTAAATTGTTGTATTGAAATGCACATTAGCGGATGACTCCGTTAAAAGTTACTGTTGCGGCATCTCCCGCAGTTTCTTTGGAATAATTTACATTATTCGGATATGTTTTGCGAAACAATCATAATGTTTAATAACACCCTTCAGATTGTCATAATTCCGAGGGTAATCTTTAACCATGTTTCCAACCTTACTTCAGACCAATTTTATTCTTGCATTTACACATTCGGGAACATTAAACCCTACCACTTCTAATTACTATTCTGGGTTTATATCATTTCTACGTTCTTAGGTAGCGGAAAAGCACAAAACCCTTTGAAGTGTTTAAATACCTTTCGAAGAAAATACAAATAGTATTCCGTTTAATAACCTCGATGTGATATATAGTCACCATTTTTGGATAAAACTTTCCCGAAACTCTAATCATGGTAATATATTCTTCGCTGGGCGTATTGGCCCAAGGCCAAAGATGATAAATTATGTGACGTGAATTCAATCATAATTGACGAATTCAGTTCAATCATCGGCTATTAAATCCACACCGCATAATTTATCATAGGCATGCAAATTTAGGAAAAAAATGTTCAAAGTCTTAATTTATAAGTGAAAATCCTGCCGAATAAACCAACCCAGAAAAATGGTTATTAAACTGCTAAGTCTTGCTTACAGAGTGAGATATTGGTTAAGAGTTGTGTCAATGATTATCATTCAGAGGGAACTGAGGAAAGAGAGAAGAAAAATGGAGAAGGCAACAGGGAAGGAGAGCCAGGTATGGAGTGTGAGGCAAGGACGAGAAGATGGGCGTAAGAGAGTGTAACTGAGCGAGGAAGAAAGAGAAGGGGAATAGGAGAACGGAGAAGGAGCCAAGTTGGGTGCGAGGTTCGGAGGGTATGGGGGCGGGGTGAGGGACTAGGGCCAGGCCCGAAGAAACCCTGTTGATGTGAGTCACAAAAGAGGAGAAGAGCAGCGGGGGAGTGGGGAAGGGTGGCGGCCGGAGAGAAAAAGATTGAAGAGTTATGCCTCGGGGAGGAAAGGGGGAGGTATTTACGATCCAGAAGAAGACAGAGGAAGAAGGAGTAGAGAAGGAAGAGGGAGGAAGGGGTATAAGAGGAGAAAGCGGGAAACAGGAGGGAAAGGAGAGGAGGAAAGACGAATAAGATAAGCAGTGGTCCTGGTGCATTAGAGAGGAAGGGAGTTTGTCCGCAGCCATCTTTAACGAAAAAAGAGAGGAGAGGGAGAGTGAATAAGAAAGAAAGAAGGGAGGGAGAGACGGAAAGAGGATTCCAGGAAAGGAGGTGGAATAAATTGGAATCGCTGACGGGAAGACCAGCTGCTTCCGGGGGAATGGAGATATGTTAATTTATCATATATTCACCCACACCCGCCCTCCCGTGAAGTCCCCACTCTGATCAACCCTCGCAAAGCCTCTTTTTCAAGAAAGCTTTTTCGTGTGGAGTGTTGTTGATCCAGCGGAAGACTCCAAACACCGCCCGCCTATATGTATTCCCATTGATAAGAATCGTACCGTCTCACAAAGAAAAGAACCTTCGAGCTTCGTATTCGGCCGCCGGCGGTGCCTGGAGCCCTTCCGAAACCGATGGAAGGGGGTGTTCGGTCCTGGATGTGAGCCTTTCCCTCCACTACACCTTTTCTACCGCTGGCGGCGCTGCAAAAGCCTCAGGGAGAACGGTCTAGCGCCGGCGAGGACATCTTGTGACGGAGGGCCCTGTTAGGGCACCCGAACAAGTGAAGGTCGTTAAGTGTGAGTGTCACATCGAGATAGTGTGGTTCCACGAAGCGGGTCCTTCGACGAGGGCGTGAAGGGTAGCAAGTGTGAGGGAAAAATCCTTCAGAAAAATTACCACTGGACGAGGTCCGTCTCATCGGATCGGAGAATTTTGTAAGTGGACAGAAATAGAACTGAGAGGTTGGTGCACGTGCCAAACTGGGAGAAGTGAGCGGGGAATCAGGAGAAGGGAGTCGGGTCCCCTTCGTCATCGGGGAAGTTGCTGTTCGAAATTGTTCATATCATAACCATCCGTCAAGCTTTCAACGGTTCTCAACATAACGTACCCCCTCCCCCTCCGCCTTCTGCCCCGCCTACTGTCTCGAGTGACCGATATCCAGAGGCAGGGTGCATCGATAAGTTATCCAATTAGGTGAAAAGTTGAATTCTCCTGGAATTCCGTAAATGCCCTCCCGAAGATTGCATCGAGAGGCGTATTTCATGTGATCCGTCTCAGTGTGAAAGTATCAATTTAACGTAACCTGGTGTCAGAGCTTCCGACAGGAGCTTGACGAAACCTGGCGGAGTGAACATTCAGCATAAATAAGCAGGAAAACTGCAAGTATCATAAACTTTTCCATCATTTATTGTGGGCGTTACAGAGCCTAATTGAGTGAGCCCAGGGCTCTGGACAGGACAAATCACACCTTTGTATCCCATACCTCTTGGGATACCCATTGCGTGATACCGGCTAAGTAAGTGTGTACGTTTCATATCCAATTGAAAAAACTTTACCCTTGTTGACGGGTCAAGGTGGTGCAACCGAAAGAGCACGAAGATTTTCCACTTCAGTCCATGTGTGAATTGATTCGGATTTCAAAAAACGACAGTTGTGCCAGAAGACTTGAACGAGAGCGCACGGGGATAAAAAAAAATTAAAGCCTGAGTGTCCACACCCGTAGGGAGAGTGAGTTTGACCGGAAATAAGTGGTCGGGGGAGGTAGAAGGAGGAAGGCAGCGAATTCCGTGCGTGTAGCGGAGAAGAAGACCAACCATGTGGCGATCAGGAACTGACGAGGAGCAGGACATAATGGAGGAGGAGGAGGCTCTCATGTGGAGCCCGGCGCTAATGGCACGTCGGGCTAGCGAGAGCTGGATCGACTCTCCGCCCTCGATATATGACGAGGTACCAAGGGGGGAATACACAATGAATGGTGCCGAAATTTGAATTTTAACATGGTTTGAAAACTAAAAATATTTAAAATGTGCATTGAAAAATGTTTCCGCTGTGTTGTCCAATCGATCATTTGCTTCGTTATGCTGTTTACGACAGTATTGTGAGTCGTAACTAAAGGGTAAAAATGAGATTGGTAAAACTTTTCTTTTTTTTCAAATTTTGAAATCAACATTGGGGGTTGATTGACGCCACAGCTAAATTGCCACGCTTTCACGCATGGCGTAGCATTCGAATTTCTCGTGCACCTACTTCGTTTCCATGCGAACATTCACTATCGTCTTGGTGTTGCATTACCTCCAGGGGGAATAACTCTCACTTATGCGTGCTAAAATTTGGGTAGTTTTTGTGTAAATATTTTTTTATTTCTATTGTTTTGTAACTATATTCTTTCCCACCTTTTTCCAGTGTAAAAGTTGAGAAATTTACACCAATTTCTTCCACGCATGTTGTGGCATTTTGGGCTTAACGTCTCTTCAAACCCAAATTTCTGATAAAGGAATGTTTATGAGTGGAATATTTAATTTTTGTGACACATATATTCTATATTACTCACCGAGAATACTAAAAATAGTAACCAGTTCCCATTGTTTTAGTACCTGCTATTTAAATATTTAATGTTTTACCCACTATTTAGTTTTAGGAAGTTATTAACCGAGAAAACTTCGTAGGTGGTCAGTAGCTTTGTTATTACAAAATTAAGAATTGAGAACACATCGTTTCCCACTCTCTGACTTCACTGTCGAAAACACTGTCTGTTATTCATGGTTGGTGTAAAAAGCATCGGAAAAAGTTTCGGAAAAATAGATTTATTTCAGATATTGCTACAATGTCTCAATATTCTTCAAAGTATATTCCTTGAGCGTCGACACACATTTGCCAGCGGCTTTTCCACAACTCGAAGGCTCCCTGTTTGGAGGATTCTGGAAGGTCCTCAAGGGTACGCGTGCAAGCTGCTTTGAGCAGAGTCCCAAGGTGATATCCTTGGAGGGACGATAGAATTGGGGACTGTAAGGGGGTAGGGGAATCGTCGTGATGCCGATGCAGAACACCTTCACAAGTAGACACTCGAATCTGCTTTTGGTCGTCCGTCAAGACCATCGGAACGAGTTTAGCACAGACATTTCGTATTGCCAAATTTTCAGTCATAATCGCCAGTTTCAGTGGTGTGCACTGTTATATTATCAACGCTAATACGATCTGCGATCGGTTAACTGATAGTCTGAATTCAGCACTTCATGCACATGTCAGGAAAAAATTGTTGCTGATACTTTTTATATAAACCTTGTATGCTCGCGGCGAATTTCAAACGTTCCTTTACATAACTTACCTCCGTTTGAAGTTCACGCTACGGAAAATTCCAGCTGCCTGTCTGTTCACACGGATGTAGCAGAATGCTGAGTTATATGTTTTTTTTTATTTATATACCCTATATTTATATAGTCATATGTGCTCCAGTCATTGGATGGGACATTGAAATCTCCAAGTCCTCAATCCAAAAAAATATAATCGGTGCAGATTTCAATGTTCCATCTATAGACTCGAACACATATGCGTAGTTATAAAACGGGCGGTAAAGACAAAGATATCTGCTGAATTCTTTTACGATGAACTCATTGATTCAACTTGCTACTTCACCAACTAGTGGCGATAATATTCTTTATTTGTTAGCAACGAATATTTCCGAAAAATTCTAACTATAGACACGCTAAAAGGAGTTAGTGGCCACAGGGCAGTAAATGGTAAGTTTTCGCACGTACGTGGGGTCCGAAATAAGAAGCCTAAAAGGAAATTTTACTTTTAAAGAAGGGGACTAGAATGGCATAAAGTGCATTCTAAAAAAATCAATTTGCTAGTTTTAAGAAAGTTAGTAATCACCGAAATATTGAGGATAGGTGGAATCATTTCCTTGAGATCACGCGCTCAGCATTTAAAAAGTCCATTCCCAGTACATTTATAAAAGATAACTCGGAACCTCGATAATTCAACGCGGATGTTAGAAAGGCATTACAACTTCAAAGGCTATGTCACGCCAAGATGAAGAATATTAGGGATGAATTCCCTAGCGACAAAAAGAATAAGATCACCTATGGATAAAATATATCCAGAGCGAATACCAAGAATGACTTTCGGAAAGTGCTACGTGAATTCAAAAGGGAAAAGTTAGCAAAAATTTGAAAGAGGATCCAAAAGCATTTTGGTCATACGTAAGATGAATTAGGTGAATTGGTTTGGTGAATAAGTCAATTGTTAAGTCACTCAAAAATGATAAATGCGAAAGAGTAACCAGCAATTTGGAAAAGGCTAGCCTATAAATTCCTTCTTTCAAAGCGTCTTCGCTAATATCTCACAGAATACCTCCGACAGCTTACCAAATCGTGCAAGTCAATCGATGCCCTAAATCGAAATCTCATATAATGGAAAGAACGTTTGTCAAAAAATATCAAGCCTAATAAATCATTCGGTCTCGATGAAATACCCGCTCGTATATTTAACGATATAGCTTCGAAAAATGCGCCGTATCTAGAAATAATATTTAATAAGTCGCTGGTAGATCACAAGGTTCCCAGAGATTGGAAAATGGCTAACACTAATATATTTAAAAACGGAGAATAGGAGGAACCGAGCAATTACAGACCTATTTCCCATTTCATACGAGGATATGGAACATACAGTTGCTAGTTCGATCGTGAGACACCTCGATAACCAGAAGTTATAAATGAAAAATCTGCACGGTTTTTAAAAAGATAGATTCTGCGAGACCTAACTTGCGCTTTTAATTCGCGATATTCTTATTTCGGGAGAGAGCAATGTTCCCGTGGACGCGGTTTTTCCAAATTTTAAGCAAGCCTTCGACAAAGTGCCTCATAGTAAACTACTCGCAAAGTTAGAAGCACGTGGTATTGATAAAATATCCGGGGTTGGATTAAAGACTTTTTGAATGGCCGGGTTCAAAGAGTAGTGGTAAATGGAGTTAGCTTAAATGCAGTGGAAGTTACTTCAGATGTTCCCCAGGGTTATCGGACCTCTTTTATTCCTACTTTACGTTAACGACATTGGCTCGCTCGCTGGTATTCGCTAGTAAGATACGTTTATTTTCCGATGTTGCAGTGATTTACCATAGTATCCGTGATCCTAAGGACACAGCAGCTTTTTCAGATGACCTTAATGCTATACAACGCTGGTGTGACACTAGGCAATTAGAATTAAACTTAAAAAAGGGTGTAGTCATAAATATTTGGAAAAAAGAGCGATTTTCACCCGAGCGCCCACTGCATTGGGGACACTGAAATGGAATGTGTAGACTCAATTAAGTGCCAAGGTGTTTCCGTCACTCATGATTTCTCCTGGGTAAAAAAAAATTGTTTCAGCCACTCATTCCCTATCGTTCCACGAACGATATGGAATCATAATAACATTGTTTGACCACGGTAGGGTCATGTTCGGGTAAAATTATTCAGGTGTGTATTCACCCCCTGCCACACATCCTCGCGGTGGCTTGCAGGATGTATAATTAAATAAATCAAAATAAGTAAACAAAAGTCTCCTCCTGAAAAACAGCAGTTGCGAACACGATGCGACTATCTTCAGTGTCTTGAAGGAGAGTCATTCCAACGCAGTGCCGATCGCGCGGTTGTTATCATTTTTACTTAGTATCCGCTAGTTTTAGTCTTTTCTTGATTGGTAATGATAAATACCCATATTTATATTTCACTTTTTGCTCATCGTGTAAGCCGCAAAAGAAGCAATATAATGCCTTTGAAAACTGCTTCATTAATACCAGCCGAGAATTTGTCAACTATTTCAACAAAACTTTCAAGGTGGCAGGCCGAGACAGGAATTAACACTATTTAGATGTAAGATTAAATGTAGTGACTCCGTAATTTAAATAAGGTAATATTTTCTACAATTTCGAGTTGATTTATTCACTATAATATGCATTTTTTACGCTTGTTAATTTAAATGTCAATACTCAAATGGCATGCAATGGTGCATATGGATTGTAAAGTCGTCAATAAAACTTGGAAATATTAAGGAAAAACATTTGTGGTTCACGTACAAAGATCAGTATTTTTATTAACGGTGTGGAATCACAATCCAAGAACGATCTGTAACAGAAAACGGGTCAAACAAAAGAATTTATTCTGATTCTTCCTCATTTGATGAAAATTGGCCAGTCTTTCAGTTTTAGCAAAGGTGTTGATACTTTACCCCAGATTCTGCCACGGGCCTTTTCTTAGCTCTGAGACAGGCAAAATTTCTATTATAATTTAATTAGTCGCATTAATTTTTGTCATTTCGCACTAATATATATATATATATATATATATATATATATATATATATATATATATATATATATATATATATATT
Organism: Hetaerina americana; assembly: GCF_022747635.1. Taxonomy (NCBI): domain Eukaryota; kingdom Metazoa; phylum Arthropoda; class Insecta; order Odonata; family Calopterygidae; genus Hetaerina; species Hetaerina americana. The sequence goes on from NW_027286069.1 coordinate 94,104,862, forward strand.
ATATATATATATATATATATATATATATATACACACACATAGAGGTTGTGAAAAATGCAAACCTTCCAAATGTTTGCAAGATTAAAATGAAAAATAAATTATTTTGGTGGGGATGCATATAAAATTGTTTTTGTAATGCATCAAAATACGACCTGAGTTTAAATATATGATCAGAAAAATTAATGACGTAAATAAGGGAGTTGTTTCGCATATAACGAGAATGAGAAAATTAATGCATACATCAAATGAAATGCTACAAATTATCCATTTTAATATATTATGAAAAATATAGTCTAACATTTTTGTAGTTAATTCTGTTTTCTCAAATAATACTATTAGGAGACTCCCAAGAAGGTTGGACTAGCCACTTTTTATATTCAATCAGAGAAATAAAATTTAATTAAGACCGCTTTCTAAACATCCATGTATATTCCTTAAAATAAGTATTGCATTAAATCGAAAGTCATTATTTCGTTTTTGTATTAAAATTAATGCAGAATGCTTGTAGGGTTGTTAGTAAAACATTTTGCTACTGGATTTTGTTTTGATTGGTAAATTCATAATTAATTGTGTCTCGAATTTCTAATAAAGGCCTTTATCTCAATTTATTTTCAGATTAAAGGGATTTATAAAGTATAGTATATCTCCTTCTAAACTACGATAAAACAAGCATACAAAAACGATATGAGTTTAGTCGTAGTATGCTGGCCAAATTCCCGGCCTCATGCAAGAATATAATTCTTTATTGCTTTACAGCATTCTTTTTTAAATATTCATTACATTTCTAACATACATCATTGCATGACTGCCCTCCTAATCTTAGTCGACCGTGCTGAAAACGAGATGACTGCCTGGCAGTACTGGAGAGACACTTTTCATTGACATTGAGAACACCTTCACTTCGTCTTGGCTCAATCTTGAAGCATATGCTCACTCGGAAAATATACCTACTTCGGCGGTGGCATGCAATACATTTTTAGCTATACTTGATCACCGCCCGATAATGATGTGTCACCGTTAAGTATTACGGTCAGTTTATCTAAGTCGAGAATGAAATTTAGATTATTAAGTTTCCTATTATGTACAGTGTGATACTTAAAAAGTCCTATGACCAGCGAGCATTAGTACGAGGGTCATCCGGAAAGTAGTACCCGTTCGTGCCGCATGAAGTGCTGACGACGCGAGTAGCCGCTGGACGAGGTCAGATAGCTTCAGTGGCTTGTCTGCCTTCTCTGAGCCAAGTTGCGTGACGCTAGCATTGCCTGTGTTGTTTCTGTGATTGTTTACAATGTTTAAAAAAATTGAGAACGCCGCCAGTTGTGAAGTGAGGGCAGTGATTAAATTCCTCAATGCAAGAAAAGTTCGCCCATGTGATATTCATCGCCAATTAAAGGAGGTGTATGGAGACAATGTAATGGACGAGTCGTCTGTTCGGCGGTGGTGTCGCAACTTCAACATGGGGAGGGGGAACACACACGACGATGAGCGTTCGGAGAGACCGTCTGTCATTACAGACCAACTGGTGAGCTCAGTTGACGAATTCGTGAGGAACGATCGGCGCGTCACAATTGATGACATCTGTGAGCATTTTCCCAATGTTTCTCGAACAATTGTTCATGAAATTGTTAAACACCATCTGCATTATGCAAAAATTTGTGCAAGATGGGTCCCTCGCGTATCTCAATGAGCTGGCGGCGAAGGACTATGCAGCAGGAATACAGAAACTTGTCACACGTTATGACAAATGCCTTAATTTGCTTGGAGATTATGTTGAGAAGTAGTTTAAAGTATCCTCTTTCAAATAAAATTTTTTATGTTTGTTAATATTTACTTTTGTGTCTTTATTTCACGAACGGGTACTACTTTCCGGATGACCCTCGTATATCTTGTGCATAGTTACCTATTACCAAGCCTATGAAAAGAGGACGACTCGGGGTCGCCTGTATCTGGCCGAGAGCTAAAAAGCAACCATTTACCTTCAACTTGCAAATTGCGACTCTGTGCCTGTCTATGGAGGAAGGGTCCATATAACCAACCGTCAGTGCATCGGGGCCCGAAATATCTCACGCCAGAGCTTTGTGCTGATTACACTGCCACCTAGGTTCCGGCACCCCATTTTAAGTCATTTTTTTCCAAAGTTTTTTGGACCAATATTAATCCCTGATTCGTTGTCAGCTTATCCAAAAATATTATTTCTTAATTCTTCCTGTTCTGCAGCGGTTTCTGCGCTGGAATATGTCATTAAATGACTGCATAAAAGAGTAATGATATTCTTTAGGCATGTAATGTTACGACAAATTACTCATTGGTAAGGACCTACGCAGGCACCGAGCGATTGCTAAGGCTTGGCTAACGCGACGAGCAGCTTAGAGCTCACACAACTCAGTGAGCCAAAATCTCATCTTCCTGGTGTTGCGCAAGATATTAGGAAAACATGCCGTAAATTGTAAACTTGGAGCGATCAGCTTAAAATACAATTGCGTGTCATTGACATTAAAGCGCCCTGACAAGCTAAAGTAATGACAAAATTTTAGATTTCGTACATCTGCAAAGTTGAAAAAAAATATTTATTCCGCCTTAAATGTGCCGTGCTGTAGGTTCAGTCTCTCTACTCATGCAAATGAGTGAAGAGTGTTCGTAATTTTTGACCTCACGATTTTTTCCGTACATTTCATGAGCTCCATTATTTTTGGTAGCCAGGCATTCACGCTGTGACGGGACACGTCATTAACTCTTCCGGCCTCCGTTCCCAAATAGAGAGAGAGAGAGGGAGGGAGATGTGACGCGTTTCCGAAAGATTGCATTAATTTTATTCGTCATTTTCAGGTCTCTTCCGGTGAACCTTTTAATAGAGGTTGGAACGGGGCCAAAACGAGGAATTCCCCAATTGCGTAGAAACCATGTAACGCCTTGGTACAGCTATTGAATAAGCTAGAGAGGAGCAACAAAGGGAATTTTTCGGAAGCACACGCGTGAAAAAAATAAGAACAGAGACCCCATTTGGGAAAAAAATATCGTGTCTGCTTGTTCGGATTATTTTCACAAAATATTTCCTTTTTTCCTTCAGCAATACCTTTTTTCGCTTGCAAAATTTTCTAAAAATTCATTATTTTTTGTGG
>NW_027286069.1:94115480-94277980 GCF_022747635.1 Hetaerina americana
ATAGCTTCAGGAGAGATGCTAAAACTAAAAATTAGTTTCATTTGAGTGAAAGACACAACAAGGAGCCTAGTGTGTCTACTGGTACACACACACTGTGACAGATTGAAACTGCCACCATGTTCTCAGCTTATAGACATATTGCACTTCTGTGTTTTTTCATGCAGTTGATTTGTTGTTCGTGTTGGAAGGAAAAAAAAAGAAACCATGAGTGTTGGGAGTCAGTCATTGCCATGATCCCTAAAATGTTTAAGTATTTTTTATGTGGCATGTGGCATACCATAATGTATTTGTGTTAAAATCCTAACCAGTGTCTCTGAAATTACATTTTTCAGTAACTACTTTAATTCTGATCCTAATTTTTATACAGTGTTTGTGGCATAGGGGGTCCTTATTTAGAAATGAGGTTTCCAATGTACATTTCTTAATGCTGTCTTCCTTCTGACTTTGTCACAAAATTTTATAATGATATTAGAAGCAGAATAGTGAATGTGGATGAGGATAAACTTTTTTAAAATTTGCAAGCCCACAAGTCATTTTGAGGAAATGTATTTTCATTTTTATTCCATACTGTGATGCAAAAATCTGAGTAGTGAAATTGAAAAATCTAAAGGTATAATTTTTTAGATAATAATATTTAATATTTTTCATAGATTTACATTGCAGGCCATAAATTAGCCTCTTTAGGCCCTAAATCAAGCAATTTTATAACTGGCAATGTCACTTTTTCATTCCCTGTTTCTCAGTGTTCTTTTTATGTGAAAAAGTTAAAATGCCTATTTTTGAGAGGAAGCATAAGGGTTTGAGGTGGAAACCTTTGTCTGAGTGTTGAAAATTCCCTGAAGAACTCAACTATTTGTTAATTTCTTCTATCTACTGTCCACCTTAAGCTGAATTCCCTGTTTTTTGAACCTGTGATCATCATCCCCGGACTGTTCCCACCTCTTCTCAACTTCCCTAAACATTTTTACTAGGGTAATGTGTTATAAAGATCATCCTTTTTTACTCTATGCTTAGATATACTATTGTCTGATTTATAGTTTCTTTCAACATTTTTGATCCATAGCATCATTGGATAATTCTAGTGGTTTTATCACAATCCATTGAGTGTAATTTGCCTTAATTTTCCATCTAAAAGATCATTTTCGCCAAGAAAAGTGTCTTCTTTTATCTGAATGCATCGATTATTAACTGTATAGAAGACTGGAGTACATGGAGGAGGGGTTGGTTGGTGTGAAAAATGTCAGCACTCTGGTTGCTGTAAGCAGTTCTTTCCAGGTGCTAAATATCCAATAAACAGGATACTTGTTAAAATAAATTTGTTTACTTCATTTACCCAATATCCAAGTCTCACGTGTAAATAAAGGCCCAAATAATAACTACTGGTGCGGAAACATGGTCACTGTAGCAGGATGACCGTCGTAGATTGGAGGTTTTTGAAATGTGGGTGTGAAGAAGGATTGAGAAGATGAAGTTCACAGAAAGGCCAACAAATCAGGAGTATACCAGCTTAGGTATGGTGGGCAGTAAGCAAGGCAGAGGTAGAGGGGATTGTTGGGAGAAATCATGAGGCAGGAAAGATGGATGCAGGGCATATTGATCAGCAGTGGGAATTTGAAGAGTGTGATAGAAAAGAGAATGTTAGGCAAACGAGGCAGGGGCAGAGATAGGATAGGGATGTTTGGCGGGATGATGGAAGGAAGGAAGGAAGTAATCTTATGGAGAAGAAGAGGGACTTGATGTAGAGTAGTAGGTTGCTGGATTGTTTTGTTATGAGTCACAAAATATTTATTTGGTGGTTGAGTCCATTCAAAACCTACCTTAACCGGTATATATATATATATATATATATATATATATATATATAGTTAAATAAATATTTTGTGACTATATATATATATAGTCACAAAATATTTATTTGGTTGTTGAGGCCATTAAAAACCTACCTTAACCGGTACATATATATATATGTATATATATATATATATATATATATATAAACACACACATATATATGTATACATACATATATACATATATATATATATATATGTATGTAGTATATGTATGTATATATGTGTGTGTTTATATATATATATATATATATATATATATATATATATATATATATATATATATATATATATATATATATATATATATGTATGTACCGGTTAAGGTAGGTTTTTAATGGCCTCAACAACCAAATAAATATTTTGTGACTATATATATATATATATACATATAAACACAGTAATCAACCCGAAGGTCGGTTTAGTAGGTGATGGTAGAGATCACCCAGTACTAAGCCATAACGGCGTGTGAAAGTTCTCTCATCAGGGTAGGGGGGCCAGTTCCTTTCCCTGTGCCGGTTATGGTTTCCCAGGAAGACCTGGTACCCGAAAAATCACAGAGCTTGGGTGGAGCTGCAGGTGCCCAGAGTGCCTTGCCCGGGACTCAAGCCCAAAAACATACATGCATATATATATAGTGAAAAGGCTCAAAATTCATAATTTAAATTATTTGGCAGACAGATCTCGCGGCCATCTGTGGTCTATACAGATACTGGAAATTATAATCGTGTGTAATTATATCGTGACCGCCTTTCCTAATTCCTACAAATTTCAAACGGGCGCCACGCGATATCCACCTGTTGTGGTACTCCAGTAATTTTTTGAATTAGAATGTAATTGATACCGACTATTTCATGCACTCCCATGGTTGCAAATCTAGTTAATTACTGTTACTGGGGATAATGATTAAGGTATACTAACCGGCTGAAATTGTTTCGGTAATTCGTAGGCCTTATAAAAGAGGATGCGTGAGGTTAATATTTAATATCTCTTCTTGATTTAAAAGGATTAGGACGTGATCAATGGCTAATCAAAAATGAAATTAGTGTTAAAGAAGTTTTCTAGTAGTACTTGTATTTTGTGGTTTTGGTATTTTTCTGTTTTAATCTTTCACTGCATCGTTCAGAATGATTGACGTACAATTAATCTTTCCGTGCAATGATTAAAATGATGCCTCAAATGAAGCGTGGCCTATGGAATTGTCATAACTTGGTGCCGCCGGGAAAAAATAATTCAGAGGTACGATTCAAATGGTCGTCCGGGATCGGTCATTCCTACTTTATCTATTTGCTCAGTTTTATTGAATAATAATCGGTTAATAATAATATCCGTTTGGTATGCAATCCACAGTGCTCCAGGGTGACTCAAAGGAATTACTCAAGTGAACGAGTCTTTGAGGTGAGGCGATCCAATTGACTCGGGTCAGTGAATTCAATCATTTGGGTCACCGATGATCGTGAAGTGGTAGTCGAGATAGTGAGTTCGCGTATATCTTCCGTCGCGCTACCTTTGTGAACGTCAATCAACTAAAAACAAAAACATCAAACATGCGCAAGAGTTGTTGGGAACGGGAAGTATTTTGATTACTGTTTGGCGTTCTGGGGTTTTCTCTGATGCTGTGTTCTTGTGAAACCTAATATCAAAAATGCAAAGGGAAGAAAAGCAATTGGAAGCATCTTTGGATGCTATTATCATGCGTGTGAATGATTTAAAGACCTCAATTGCTTCAATGTTAGTGAAACTTGAAAATGAATACGAGACTTTAAATTGGCCGACATTTTTAGATAATTTTGCGCTTATGTCTGGACATGTAAGTGTAGTCATTCTTTCTACCTAAATGCAACTTAAACGTTATTCTGTGTACCAAAATACGCAACATCTGCGACGCACGTACTTGTAGGACATTTGGTCACATGAACCTGTTGCTATGAATTTTTGAAACATTCTTATGCTTCCCTTTCCAGCGACAATGTCTCGGAAAGAAAAATCGGTATCATCTCACCATTTTGGAAATAAATTTTTGAATGCGCGCGTAGTTGTCAATTGTAGTTTTCTGAAGCTTTTTTCCGCATTCTCATTTAGAATATTTATTATTTCGGTCACGATTGCCGTTAGAAAAAGTTCTGACACTTAAAGTGTGTTACAGATAAAATACTCAGGACTACTTCTTCCGATATGCCTATAGTCGCCTCCTTAAGTGTAACTAGAAAAGTAGATACATAATTTAAGATACACGTTAGAACTCTAAACAATTTATATGTTACCAACAGGAAGGGTATGAATATGCATTATCATCATTTTTCAGTTGACCACACATATAATAGAAATTATTAATTTACAGCTTACAGCTCTGTCCAAAGTATTATCGAATGAGAAGTGTGCTGCGCTTAGGTCATTAGCAGTACTTCCACTTCTATTAAGCCCGGAAAGAGATGAAGAACTGGTCCGTCTTACAGAAAGGAGAGTTGCTGCTTTTGCTCATGACCATGTGCCAGATCTTCTTCGGACAAGGCCTGAACCTGAAGCGGAAGCTCGCCTTGCTTTACTTGAGCAGCGGGCAGCCAATATGTCCTATGATGCAGCTCAGGTTGAGTATTCTTACTTTCCTTTTATTGTGTGATATCGCTCTCTCAGTTTTTAACATGAATTTTGAATACCTTCATTGAAAATTTTGTAATTTTTTGTTTCCCCTTCTTGTTTGAAGCTAACTCAAGATCGTGACATATGTCCTGGCTATAAGAGTTTTTTTCAGACAATGGTTTTTGGATTGTATAAATGATTTCCCCTTATCTTAGACTTATATGGTTGTTGATGATTACATTAGTTATTCTGGAAGCTTGTATTCCAAACATATTGTCTTCGCATCTCTCATATTACTATTGCTATTAGAAATCATGATTCCCAGGGGAAAAAACTATTTACTTCTTTTTCTGCTTGCCGCTTTACCAAAATTCTTTCTTTACCGCTTCACAGAAATTAAAGATCCAAAAGCTCTCCATTCTTACTTCTCAACAATTGTCCTCCCCATAGTATCATATTGCTCCTCAATTTGGTCCACCTCATCCCCAACTAATCTTAAAACTCTCGATTGCATCTCTAACTTCTTTGCCAGAATAGTCAAACACCGAGTCCCACATTTCTGCAATATGTCCTCAAATGCTGTTCTGTCTTCTTTATCCATTTCTAGTCCCCAAAACTACAGACTTAAAGCTGATTTAAATCTCCTCCACAACACCCTAAACTTGACTATTGATTTCCCTGAACTGCTCTCTCTTCAACTCAGGATACCAACTCGATCCACCCGCACCCTCGCCCTACTCCATCTGCCTATTCCTAGAAAATCTCCCACCAAGCGCTCACCTTTATTTTGCCTCTCCCCCCTTCTAAATTCACTCCCTCACACTATCAATCCTTTTAATTTATCATGCAACAATTTCACCACCCAAGCTTTATCCCACTTTTCTACAAATTAAATTTTTCCCCGGTCCATGTTCAGTTCTCGTTGTTTATTGTTATGCTGTTATTGTCTTTTGCCCTATTTCATGTCTGCTATATTTTTCACTGTAAATTGGTGCTACTGCTGTATGTGAATTTGAAATAAAAATAAATAATTAAATACTCCTTTAAGATATTTCAATTTTTTATGTATCATTTTTCTTTCAATTTTTGAATCAACATTGTTATGGTCTTTCTTGCATTTATTTTTAATTTGAAATCGTTTATTGTCTTTTGTATCCCTTCTTATATTTTGTTAATTTCTTTTGCTTATCTGATGAAGCAGCAAAGTCATCAGCAACGATATGCTGTTAATGTTTTTCTTGTTTAGTTTAATGCTCTTTGTTTTTTCTTTCATTATCTTTATGGCTTCTTTGATATATAAGTTGAATAAAGTGACGGAAGAGGGCATCCTTGTGCAATTCTTTTTCCAATTTTAATATTTTCCTTTCCCCCATTTATATCAATTTCAGTTCAAATTTCCTTGTGATTGAAACAATGTCTCCCTGTCTGCCCTGTCGTATGCTTTTCCTAATTATAAAATATTGATGTTTTCATTTGAATTTCAAATTTTGATTTTTCTTCCAAATGTTAAACACAACCATAGCAGAGTAGCTTTTAAAAATGTGAGTTTAATGTATATTCCCCCCCTTTTCTTAAATTATTGCAGAAGCAAGTGGCTGCCATGAATAAAGTTGTTAGTCTGGTTTGGGATCTAATATCTGAAGCAAGGGAATCATGGGAAAATGAAGTGGGAGCCAGAGCAGGAGTGGCACAGACTTCTTCGGTTGCTGACACACATGCCCTTGTTGCTGCTGTGGGAATGGGACGGGGACTAAAGCAGTCAAGTAGTGGTGGCCCACAGAACAACAATGGAGTTCCTGGAGCTGGTGGAATGGGAAACTCAGTCGCTGGGGGAAGAGGAGGAATGGGTCCTGGGCAGCAGCAGCAGCAAAGTGAGTTTGTAATGTGGTATCAAAGAGTTTGATGCACCGAGCAGTGTGCATGATATTCATCCACAGCAAGGTCATGAGTCACACTAACCTCCATATTAAGGGTGACTTAGCATAACCGAGATTTACCTGACTAGAAAACCAGGACATAATTGGACTTTCCCTAGGGGAAAGTTGGGGATATCCTTGAAAAATCGAAAATTCTTTGGCATGGGAGAAAGTATGAACTTGTAATTTTGGGTATTGTCAGAATTCATTGCAATAGTGTCTTTGATTCATGATAATAATTAGCTCTTTGATGAATCAAACAGAGCTCATGCCAGTATGAATGGCAACTCTTCTTTAATAGCCATTCACAGTGTGATTTATTTGAAAAATTCACAGTCATTCCACTCTATTTTATATAATGTTCAAAGTAATGTCTGAGGAACTGGCCATAAATGGGAACATTTGAGTGAATAACTCCAATAATAATAAAAAATATTAGAGAGATTCATAGATAAAGTGAAAGTTGTGAGAGTCACGAATAAGCCTCTGTTTTGGTTCCTTGGTTGAATCCATTCAACCACATGCACGCTCATGCACACCCAAAGCATGCTTCCCTGAGCATTCATTTGTTGCTCTAATTACAGTAATTGCCAGAAGTACATTTGGGAAGAAGTATATGATGTTGCTTAATGTTTCATTAGGTATACTAGCGAGAGACCAGTGCCTAGTTACATTTCATGTGAAGAGTGCATACATTATTTTTTCTATCGGCTAGCCTTTTAATGTCCTATTCAATTTCTTTACATCACATGTCATTATTTTATTCATACGTGGTCTGTCTGGAAAAGATCTGGCTATGCAATATTTTGAGGAAAATAGTCTGCCTAGAGCAATGAAGCCTTAGTCCCCTTCAAAGTACTATCCTTGCAACCTCATGCACTTACCCCAGCATCTCTTCCACATTTCAAAATAATCAGCTAAGTCCTTTTTTGGAATGGTCATCAGCTGCCTGTCGCATTCTCTTTAATCTCATCAACATCAAGAACTCCATGCTGCAGTTGAGGAGACTGCTCCAAGCCACAAATGATGTCCCAGGTTTTCTAATAAAGGTCATAACTGGAGATGATTCATCTGTCAATACCGTAGACCCTTGAACAAATGCCTTCCCTACTGTTGGTTTATGAGATAAAGGAGAATGCAATGAGGCAGCTGATGGCCATTCTGAAAAAGGACTTTGTCGATTGATGAAAGAAGACACTTTGCTTTTTCACATAGTTTCTACATGACTTTGTGAATTGTTTTGAAAAGTAGAAGGGACCCTGGGATAAGGATGTGAGGTCCATAGGGGAGTACATCAAAGGGGGCTGAGGCCTCATTGTTCTAGGTAGACTATTTTTCTCAAAATATTGTGTGGCTGGATATTATCTGGACAGACCTGGTATATCTGATTGGGGCTGTCGGTTGTAGTTCCCCTCTTTCACTCTTTCTGTCACAAGTAATTGTATTAAATGGCATGAAATATCTTACCTATATCTAACCTATTTTGTACATTATCTTCAATGTAAAATGAATTGGTAATAAGTATTATAAGTTTCTTCTCTACCAATTCTATTAGTAAAAATGTTGACTAATTATGATTCGGAAACCATAAACTTGATATTTTATTTAAAAATAGGACCAGTATTGGCTAGGCAAATACAAATTCAAACAAACAACTGTTTGAAAATGATCAGTGGCATTCATAATTCTGTAAATATTTTAACTGCTTATTTTTTTATTTTGCAGTGGGACAAATGAGTAAGGCTCCCAGTGCTATCAAGACCAACATTAAATCTGCAACTCAAGTGCATCCATATGCACGGTGATTATTTATAACAAGTATAGTAATATTTTTCTTTTGTTTATATATTTATGACATAATATACATCATTAAATTATATTTTCCATTAATGTCTTTTATTTAGCCAGATTAATCTTGTAATAGTTGTTACCTTTTTGAAATCAATGCCGCAAAAATTATGAGATCCAGCTGATTGGCTTGACCTATGGGCATCATACAGCTAAAATCAAAACTGCCTTTGTATAACAAATTAAAATGAATGGCTGTATTCACGGTACTGGCCTCAAATAAGTGCCATTTTTCACTATGTAATGTGAGCTTACCTATCCTCTGCAACATTACATTTATAACAATATTATATCATCCTGTCAATCCTAGCTTATTAGTGAACTCATTATGTTTTGATATATCTTCTCTTGTTGTAGTACATTGTGTATTGGCCAACCCCTTCATGAAATCCAAGATAGTAATTTCTCTTGAAGTAACCTTAAAAAGAAAGATATTATATTTAAAGTTGAATTATGCCATTAGGATTTTATGTTAACAACCATGAGAGTATGCTTTAAACTACTTGTATGAGGGTAATTTTGAAATTGAGGTCTCCAATTTTTTTCAGAAATATAAAGAAACAAATTATTTTCGATAATTGATGCATCATTTCAAAATTGGAACAATCGTTTTTTCTACATAGTCACCATTTTGGTTAATGCATTTCGGAATGCCACTGCCGTACGAATTTGCTGCTCTGTCATTAAGAGAGTGTTGGACCTCATCATTCACCATATCATCATTACTTGTTATGGATGATGAAACCTGTGTTTTGCTTCAAACTTGAGATCAATGAGCAGTTAAGTGAGTGGTGGCATTGCTCTTCACTCAAGCTGTGAAAATTAAGACAGTCTATCAGCAACTGTGTATAGGGATAAAACAGGGTATTGTTGGTAGACTTCATAGGTACTGGGATCATAATAAACAATGATCAGTATTGTGAGAACTTAAACAACTCTGATAGGTGATTCAGAACTGGGGAAGAGTAGTGTTGAGCAAGTACGTGAGCCTTCTCCACAACAATGGTTGCCTCCATGTCACCCATCAAACCATCACTCTTCTGCAACAGTTTGGACTGGACATCATCACCTACCCACCCTATACTCTGTACTTGACGTCTACTCTAACCACTTGGTTCATATGCAGAAAGAACATTTTGCCAGAAGGTGCTTAGGCGATGATGATGGGGTGAAGGATGAGGTTCAACACTTTCTCAGTGAGTAGGTGGGACATGGGTGTACACATAAACTGCCCTAGTAGCCACAAAAATGCATCAACAAAAATGGTGATTGTGTTGAAAAATAGAGGAATGTTTAAGTTTTAAAATGATGTACGTATCAACTATTGAAATTATGTTTGTATTTCTAAAACAAATTGGAGGCCTAAATTTTGGGGATACCTGAATTTGGGATTGACTGGAAAGCTTTTGGCATTCATGCAAAAATATATGTGTATGTGATGACACGCTGGGCAAAATGAGACCTCTGAACCATAGGCTTTTTCTGAGGATCCTGTCCAAGAAAATGTGGATTAATGGTGGACACAAACGATATTTTTAAAACATTTTTAGTATGCTTGAAAAATTGAATTTGACTCCGGTGTCACCATTTAGCAAACACTTCAATCATGTAGTAAGTCAATACAATTCCTTTTGTCAGAATTCATTATTAAAAATGGTATTGAAACGGGAAGATGATAAATTCCTTCATGATATCGTCTTAACTAGGTCAGCAAAAATCACTTATACCTTCCCATAAATCTTTTCATTGATAGAATGGCCTTGAAATTTCTTTTCATTTATCCATGTGAGAAGAAAACTTTTCACTTCGTTGAAAATCCATAATCATTGTGTAGATACATATGCTTGTCACTCCCTTTGCATTATCATTTCTTAATCTTATGGCTCTGTTCTTCTGGCCTATTCTTCATGAAGTTTTTGCCAGGGTTGTCAAACTTAGCTCAAAAAAGTCACAAATAACATGTCTACACACAAGTTAGGAAAAATGTGTGATCACTGGTAACACAAAGATGCAAGTGGAACAAGTGTCAATCACAAACTGAAGTAGCAGGCATGCAATAATTTTGGGAATCTCCCACTCCTTGTCACTCGGGCAAAGTCACTCATTAAGTGAGTCATTTTTGGAAAAATATTTATAGTGGTAATCAAAATTACTCATTTTGCGAGGGGCATGTTAAGGAAGCTCAATGAAGCTGCATGTGAAATCAAACTTATTGCTGGGAGCTCTCAGGGTGTGCAGATATTCTCTTCTGACTTCCTGTTAGATTTTTCACCTTTCTGTGTAGGGTATCCATTTTAGCTTTACTTTGTGAGCCCTTCTTGTTCTTGTGCTGTATCCTGCTCCGAATTTCTTTTGCCCTATTAGTTTTCTGCCTCAATTTATTATTTATCTCTATGCACTTCTACTTATTTCTGTGTTTACATTCTTCCATATGCTTCTATCATCTATCTTCGGATTCATCTTGCCAGTAAGCCATTCATGGTTTCCTCGTCATTTTTCGGGGATTGGGATTGGTGCGGTGGCTATTGTACTGGCTTCCCACCCAGAGGGCGCGGGTTCAAATCTTGGTGGTGTTGAATATTTTTCAGAGGTATCTCGATCCCTTCTTGAGGTGCTTTGTAGAGGGCACTTTGAGTGAGTACGCCATCTGTCGGATAGGACGTTAAGCTGTGGACCCCTTGGTGCCTTTTGTAAAGAGTAGGCTAATGCTGACGCCGGGTTACTCTCCACCCTTCATCCTTTCCTGTCCATCCCCTATGGCACAAATGACCTCAGCAGTTGGTCGCCTCCCCTAAATACTACTACTTGTCATTTTTCAATGAATTGTTCCTCTATTTTTGTTTTGTGGATTCCCTATTATTTACAGTCTTTGATTAATGTCAAACATTTCTTCATATCTTGGTTTCTTTAGTTTTCAATATAATATTGCACTTTTTTGTGAGGGTTTAACTGATATTAAGGGAGCAACTGAGCCTACCATAATGAAGAAATGCATGGGGTATGCAGTGTTATAAGTTTTCAATTAGCCATTCACACACCCTATTTATTTAAGAAATTTTAATATTATTATATCTTTCTTAATTTCAAGTAAGTGTGGAATAGAATGAAAAAAAATATTCTTTGTTGAATTGCGGGAAAAAACTTGCATTCCATCCATCGAAGCATGAAAAGGTACCAATTTTAAGGAAAAAATTTTTAGTGCAGCTTATATAATGGTATTTTATATATTTAGGTATTTGAAAAATATACTGTAATTTAATAATGGTTTTGTACAGTAACTTCATCACTTAAAATTAGTATCTTCATCATAAGTTTGCATTTTTTGGCATTAGATCGAAATGGCAAAGGCCTTTAAAACTATAATTTTTTTTTCAGAACAAGCACTGTATAAATTAATGTATCATTTAATTTTATGAAGATTTGCTTTTTACCTTTTCATCTTCAATATCCTGTAATCTGCAGCTAATGGCTCCCGGGTAATTCTCTGGGCAAGGTAACATTTTTCCGTCTAAAATAAAAAAAGGTCATCCATAAAATTATGTACAGGTTAACTTCATCCTTGAATGGTGACAAAGGATAACGTATGCATGCTTGACCATTTTCAGTAGTCACAGTACAGTGTATTTGGGCATTTTTTGATTTAGTAAAATGAATAATAGGCTGGGAAAAGGAACAAAATATGGTGGTAAAGTGGTAATTGGTTGATACTCCATTCCTTGGAAGTTAGTATCTAGCATAGGCATTCATGTGTTATATGCTCTTTTTTTAGTTGCTCAGCCCTATAAAATGTCAAAAGACATTTTTTGATAAAATTCGAATCTTGTCACTTGCAGTACTTATGGCAAAGCAAAATTGATCTGAAAGTGGTACACAATTTTTCTGAAAATAATGTATTAAAAAACCCTAATGTATAGTATGGATGATTAAAACCCTGGATATTCAAGTGTGGAGGGTCTCCTTAATGAGAGGCTTGAAGCATTGTCATGGATCAATTTATTATAGGCATCACAGAACTTTGCGGTACTTATGCAGAAGTAACTTTTCAGTCAAAGATTCCATTGTGTAAAACAAGCTTGATGCAGGGTAGCAAGGCAGTCACCTAATGTATCTGTCAGGGTGCCTGAGGTTGCTTTTCTTTTGTTACCAACTTTAAAATGCTCTCCACAACTGATCATGTGCAAATTTCAAAGTAATGTATATTATGAAAACATAAACACAGTAATCAACCCGAAAGTCAGTTTGGTAGATGGTGGATAGAGTTGCAAAAAGTAACTATTTTTTAACTAGTCTAAGACTAAAATAACTAGTCTTTTCTCAAACCAATCACTAATTGATATAAGCCATGAGCATCAAGCTTCTGTTGTGCAGATAGGATATCACCTTAAACTCCATAGTAAATGCAATCACACAAGTGGGATATGAGAACCAGCTCCTTACAATGCCCCCTCTGGACTTGCAAATAATAGAGGTTTCCAGAGAATCACCTTGGCTTCATTTGGCTCTGGATAACCAGATTTGAACCACTTCTAGGCAGTTACAACAAAATTTTTGGATGATTACTTTTCAACTGGGCAAATGCTTGATTGCAGTTAGGTTGTATCATTACATTGCAATATCCTTCCTAAATTGTGTCACCAAATATTTCATTGCATTACATAGTTTAATATAAAACCATATTACATACTGGATAAACCTTAAAAATTTTAGGGAATTCCGAGAGTAAATATCTTGCCACTTTTAACTTCACATTATTCAACAGCAATATTCAGATTCACTGAGCCATCTAACCTAATGAGGATTTAGTAAAGCTGAAACAACACATTTTTGAGTAAATTTCATTTAAAAGTTTAAAAGTGTGAAGTTCCCTCAAGAGTCATGCCTTCAATTATGTCACATTTAACATTATGGAGAATATTTTTGGACCAGTAGTTGAATTTGATCACTAGAAATGCTAAGGGAAGAGGAATTCATCCAGCCAAATTAAATTTATGATCATGGTAAAATAGTGCTTAAAACGTTGTAGGCAGTATAATAAAGGGGGTTAGCTGTAACTCGTGAGTCATGCGCCAAACGTCCCTGAAATCCTTTCCACTGGCCATTTTTATTGCTTAATAATTGCTACCACATTTGGCAGGAATATCACTGATTATAACTGCTCATTTTGCAAATGGTCTGCTAACTTATTAGATATATCATGCAATGTTTGCTTCTCAAACAAATTTCCTCTTTTCACCCCTCCCCAAGTTATCTGCTCCAAAGCTATTTTGTAAACTTACTTATAGATATTAATATATTATTTTTTAATGAAATATGTACAAACTGAAAATTATATAGATTACTTACTCGGTGTTTCAAGCCAAAAATTAGCCTCCTGAAGATCCTTAATTGGTTCCAAAAGAGCAGACATTGCTAAGTTGGCAAGGTCTGAACCAGAATAACCCTCTGTGGCATCAAGTAATTTGTCCCATTCAGTCTCAGTGAATGATGCATAATTTACCTCCCCTCCATCCTTTGAGTGCATTTTAATTATCATTTTCCTTGCATCCCTATATTATTCCAAAGAGTTAAGAACGTTATGTTCCAGTGCCATTCACATCCCACCCTTAATTTTAAAATAGAAAGAAATGAATTATTTTCAGCAATTACCGTATGGGAACTGCTTACAAATGTGTGGTAACTATTTAAGGCATTTCTCAGTGTATTCAAAGAAGTTACAAATAAAATGCCCTATGCAAAACTGATGCAGAGAATGTAAAAACTGAACTGTTATAAATGCTGTACACATTTACAGTTATTTCCATCATCTAATACATGCCTATGTACATATTTGCTCAAATTTTTATAATATCTTGAGAAGTATTACAGTGAAGTATTGAGAATCTCAATTGTATATTATGAGTTTATTGGAGTGAATTGTTCGCCAAACCTGTTTGGTAGAGGAATATATATGCGCCTTTGAAATCTTCTGATGAAAGCTGTATCTAAGTCCCAAGGGCAGTTGGTTGCCCCCAGAAAAATGGCATTATTTGGGGAATCATTGTTGCCATTATCATCAATTTGTCTCAGTAGTTCAGTCTTCATTCTATAGGTGTAGTATTTAGTTTATTAGATGAAATTAGCTCAGGAATGTGCGCACTTGTAAAATGTACACATAGTAAGCCTCAGGCATTACTTGTTAAAAACAGTGGTGTTTATAACATACCTACCATCTACTATTTGGCAAAGATAAAAACTATCTGAGACATTATCTCGGCAATAAATACCCAAAAATGCAGTGGAATATCTAGGATAACCCTGCATTACTACATTACTCTCAATCTAACATACCTCCTACAGTGATCTTCCTCTTTAGAATTTCTCTTTCTGCAGAGTCCATCTATTTCATCAATAAATATTATTGATGCATTTTCTGTCCGACTTATTTTTTTAAAAATGTCACGGACTAATCTGCAAAGATTTATGTACACAATTTTTTAATTATACTAGATTCAGTGTAGTAGTACAGTATTATATAAACAAAGATATCACAAATTAGAAATGTCAACACATATTTGCCGCTACTGCATACAGTCATTTGCTTCAAAAGCCAAATGCACCTGGGTGTTTTGTGGAAATGAATACCGCTACATATGTTAATGTTTGTGTCATTATTCAAATAATTTAAACTTTCCAATATAATCATTAATTGTTACACCGGGTAACTATCAGGTCAGCGGCTTTTGTTTCTCTAAGGTAATGGACTTTAATGCAAAATGAAATACCTTGAATCTAATTTTGTATGACATATCATTTCAGTCATTCAAACTCCTATAAATAAAATAGTAACTTAACTATGGTTTTCCAAAAATACTTTTCCCATTCTCATATTAAGTAACTTGTTTATAGTTACAAATTAATACCTCTATCATTTTTAGATCACTTTGATTTTGATATTATGATTGTTGTTAATTTTTCTATCTGTCTAATTGGGCAACCTAATATTAATGGTTTTGTAGATGTTATGTATATTAGGAGCATCGAAATTGCATTTGAATTAATTTCACTACACTTCTTATTTGTGACATTGCGTGAGAAGTTGAGCTCTTGGGAAATTGGCTCAAAAATTGAGCTATATAGTCCCTTATTAATGAAGTTAAACTTAAGTTAGTGCTATAAATAATGAATTTTAAACAAAAAAATTCAATCTCATTCATCATTAAGGCTGCTCTTTGAAATGATGTCTGACTCATATATAGAGTTCAAAAAGCACACAAAATGGGTATTTGACCATTCACTGTTAAATAACATTACAATTCATAAAAAAACACTTCATACAAGTTTTAAAAGGCTTTTTCATTCCCACCTCCCTAAAAATCGCAACTGCATATAAATATGCATCACTTACTTTTCTGATTCACCCACCCAGGATGAAAGTAGATCAGCACTAGAAACGCTATAGAAAGGAATTCCTGCTTGTGCTGCAATTGCATGAGCAAGCCGCGTTTTACCAGTTCCTGGAGGTCCATACAATAATATCCTTTTCCATGGCCTTCTTGCTCCTAAATCGCAGAAACTATGTGATTACACCAGGGACATGTACAATAATTGGAGATGATTCACTAAAGGTATCTAATCATATTCCAAATACTTGGCAGAGTTATTGGAAAAAAGATAGCATGTTCGTCAGAAAATTTGGAAAAAAGTCAGAAATGTGAATCTAGAAGATAAGTGGCAACCTTTATTATTACTGCCATGGTTTTCCATGTGATTCCAGCTTTTCTGTTCAGTATTTGTAATTTAATACTTCAATTCTAAGGAAGTCAGACGTGTTTTACATTCATCACCGAAAGGCCTGTAAGTATCCTTTTAACCTTACCTTGAAAGAGATGGGGATACTTCAATGGTAATATTATAGCTTGATTCAGCAGGCATTTGGCCTCAAATAGCCCAGCAACATCGTCAAGCCCATTGCTTGTGCATGGCTGCCTGAGCATAGACTTCAATATATTATTTTGTTCGTCCTCTTTTAAGCTGATGGAGTCTGTTTACACAATTAAAGTTCCACATAGTTCTTTAGGTTTTTTAGAACAGAAAATAGTTTGATATTGTCACACAGTTTAACCAAGCTCATAAGGAATAGGATTTATCATTTTCTTTAGGCACTCGTTAAATAAATATTTGAATAATTTTCACTCAGAAAAGTTATTAAAACTTTAAACTAAAAATGTAAGAGAGGAGTATCCTTGAGGATCCTACTGTATTGGTTAAAACAGGTGACCTAAGTGAAAAATCCTAAGGTTCATAATTAAAGTAAATATACAGACATACTGTTTTATGTGTTTGTAACAATACTAAATGTACTCCTGTTTTTATCAGAATTTTTTCAGAAGCAGAAAGGTTTTTATTAGAATGGGTTAACCATTAAGGTATCGAAGATTTTCTCCCGTTAATGAATTTGAAGGAACCATAACCACATAACCAGTGCCCATTAATTCCTCAAATTGCACTTTTTAGCAAAAAATTATACATTTGTTTGGAGTTAATTGTTTATAAGAGTTTATGACTGGACAAAATGAAGAAGAGTTTTGTTTCTTTTATGTGTTTTCAGGGCTTTCTATCAGTTTTGCTAAACTAAATCTTCGAAGAACATTTTCATATGCTAAGTGAAGGCTAATACTCTCTTATTAATATATTCTGCAATTGAATTTTTAATTTTTGTATGTAACATAGTGAAAGGCTGTGAAAAAAATTGTTGCTAAAATGGCACTATGAAAAAAGGAGTTTGAATTTTAGCATAAGAGAGTGATTGGTTAGCTATGCTAGCACCCATTAGTATATTTTGTGTTCTTCTTTCTTAGCTAAACCCATGCATGCATACTAATGAACAATTTAAGAAACCTTACCCATTAGTAATACCCTAAAGTTTATATGAGCGTATTACTCTTATCTAGGATTAAAATGACAAAATTTCACATGATGAAGCAATTTATCACTCAATTTTCCCTATCATAGGGTTAATGAAAAATATGCTGAAATGTGTGAAAGGCTCTGTCTCTCTCATATCTTCTCAATAAAACTAAATGTAGTGGCAAAAACAATGAAAAGCAAACAATCTTACCCATTTCCTTAGTGCTTGTTATATTGCTATTTGTGTTGCTGATTAATGAGTTGCTGTCATCCAAACAAGTGTATATTGTACTTGTATATTGCTCTTCACCTGCATTTTGTATGGTAGATTTTTCAACAAATTCCATCCTTTCATTGATGATTCTTGTGTGCCATGCCAAAATTCCCTGAACTTGCTGCAAGGAATGCTTGACATGGGAAGTGCAAACTTTAAAACTTAGAATATCAATGGTAAACTTAAGAGAGTTTAAGTTACTTGAAGTCATTATGAAATTTAGAAATAAATGTAAATCTGCATAGTAACTATAGTCACCCAGCTGGCTGATATTTTATTTATTGATAAAATACCATACAGCTGTGTGACTTCAAATAATTCTTATTTTTGTGGGCATGATAACAGAATAGTGTTAACATAGATACATGAAATTCATATTAAACCCATGTAGGTACTATTTGAGTAGAAGGTGAACCATATCACATCAAATTAATTTTTGAAAGTCATTCCACAACATCAACAATTTGATTTGATCAATCATCCTAACTGATAATACCTTTTATACACATACATTAATGTTTTTAATATTTAATTTCAAAGTGACTGGATAAGTGTAATAATAGTGAAGATGTATTCCATTTTAGGTTCTGGAGAGTAATTTTCTGTAATTAAAATCATCCTTGTGATTATATTTAACACTTCAACCATTCACGCAACCATCTCAATATGCCCCAGATTAGATACATACTATGAAATCCTTTAATCCCTGTCTCTAGAGCTCCGCACAGGTATCCTTTCATCCATCCAAAGGTCTAAGCATGCCTATCCTCCCCTGCCATGTATGCACTTGTAAATACCTCAACATATTCCATTATGATTATTAAATCAGATGGAAATGTAGTGAAGGCATGCTTTAGAAACATCATTTGAGAAAAAAAACTCTAATCATGTGTTTTTATGATTGCAGTCACATAATTTTAGCTATAAAGATGGTTCACTCTTGGGCTGGAGTTCGGAGAACCTGCCTACCCTGGAAATAGTGTAATGTAGTAATGCAGAAACATTTCCAGTTTTCGGGAAGCAAAAAACTTGTGTGGTTGCTTTCATGCATTGGCAAAAGCCCCTTCAATTATTCACCTGAAATTAAAACTTCCATGTGCTAAAGACCACTTTATCAATTAAAGATTGCAAAACCAAAATTAACTCAATTTATTAGCAAGTTGAAAACTGTTTTAATGTCTCACAGGTTAATGATGGAATTAATTAATCAAAGTAAGAAACTAATAAGGTGAAGTAATTGTGGCAGAAGAAGCAGTGTAAGTATAATATAGTTTCTGTATTGCCTCGTCCCAGAAAAATCAGGAATGCAATTTTTCCAAAATTTTTAGTGCCTGGAAACCGGCAACCCTCGTAGTCAGACATTCTTCCTCTGGGCTACCTTTGCCCCCAAAAATTCTATGAGGGAGGTAAAATCAGAAGAGGCTAAGGGGATAGATAATATTCCCTAAGAACCAATTAAGGTCTCAGAAAAAAATGGAAGGAGAGTTTTTGTGTGGTATTTGATAGCACTTATGGGGGAGGAATTTGGCTGGAAGATTTCATCAATTCAATGTTAGTTCCCATCATAAAAAGGGAAATGCAGCTATTATATGGGAGTTATAGGACAGTAAGTTTTATTTAGAATACAGCAAAGGTAGTACTAATGATGATTAAGATGGAGAAGTGGGCAATAACTCTATAGGGGATCATTAATTTGAGTTCAGAATTGGGACAGATAAGCATGATGCTGTAGCAATAATGAGACCACTGATGAAGAGAAATATGGAATACAACCAGAATGTATTTGTTTGCTCAGTGGATTTTGAGAAGGCTGAAGAAGAGCGTGGGATAGGAATGAAAGTGGAAGGGAAATTCATAAAATCAGTGATAATAGCTGTTGATCAGTGTTTAGTTAGCCAATTAGCCAAGGAATTGTAATTAATGCTGAGTACATTAAAAAATCTTTGGGATAGGTATGGGATAAGAAGCAATGTAGAGAAAATGGAGGTAAAGAGATTCAAAAGAAATAAGATGTCAAAAAATAAAAATTGGAGGGCATTAACCAGACCAGTTTGCCTATCCAGGAAGTGTTTTGGACAAAGATGGTTGAAGTAGTTCTAACTTAAGAAGAAGAAATGTGTTGGGAATTGTGTTGTTTTAGGTGACCCTAGGAATTTACCAGTGGTTAGCCATTGTGTGCATTCAAAACCAAGGTACCTTAAATAGAAGGCTAATGCTAATAATTTAAATCATACATCATACTTGTAGTCCTAATGAAAATAATATAGCTTGTTGCTTGATAATGTGATACTCAATATAGTGTGCCATTTATTAATATGGATATTATAATAAGTAAACTACCTGCCCAAGACAAATTGGCATCTATGTAGGTTTTGGAATTCTATCATTCATTGACCTCGTAGTTTTAGTGTTCAAATTGAAATATATGCATCAGCAAGCAAGTTTTTTTTTAGAGCTTACTAGTCCTGCTTTGTGGATGTTTGTTTTGTAAAATTTGGTATTTTAAGCTGAAATCTAATGACAAGCAAAAGCTTATCAGATTCACAGGGATGTACACTCCAAGAGGGACATTTGCAAAAAAAACGTAGCCAAATTAAAAGTTACTACTATCGTTATCAAAGAATTAGGTTTCATTTTTGGAACATCCTTTCCCGAAGTCGGTCTCTCCTTCCTCCCTTTCCCCGGTAAAAATGACTAGCGAATTGAATGGCATATGAATTTACATTTTTAGAGCCAATGGTATCCGTCTTCTCCCAATAAAATCCAGAAAACTAATTTTTAATTAGAATTTCCGTTAAAGTTATCGCTGAAAACCTTTCCGAAAATTGGCTAATTTAACGAAATTCATAGCAAAATAAATAGGAAATGAATTTTTTTAAATTTATTTTTTTCATACACTCACTAGGGAAAAGCTAAGTAATACGAGGGTTGCTATTTATATGTTGAGCCTAATAATGAAAAGACAGTAATCTTTTGTTCAACTGGCTTTGTTGTTTTTAAAAGTATTCTCCATGATATTCAATGTACTTTTGCATGCGCTCGAACCAATTTTCGTAACACTTTTTCCACTCCGATTGAGATACCTACAAAACATGGTTTTTGAACGCATCAACGGGATCATCAGGCGCCGAAACGTTGGCCACGGAATTTTTTCTTGACCAGCGGGAATAAAAATAAGTCATTTGGTGCTAAATCAGGGCTCTACGGAGGATTACCCATCGATTCGATGTTTTGGCCAGTCAAATAGGTAGTTGTTTCAGCCGATCTGTGAGAGCTTGCATTGTCATGATGAAGAATAATTCTTCGTTGCCGCGTCTTTTTCCGCATTTCACCTAGCGCTTCTGGCAAATAACTGCTTGGGCACCATTCAGAATCCAGGGTTCTACGTTACTCTAACGGTACGGTTGCCACATGTCCATTTATTTCGAAGAAACAGGCGATCATTTACTTTGATGTGCTTCGTGCACGAATCACTTTTTTCGGATTTGGCTCGTCTTGGAGGACACACAGTGGATTGCTGCTTTGTTTCGGGCTCATACGGCTAGGTCCAAGATCAGTCACCTGTGTAGATGTTTTTCATACACAGTTTTTGATGCACCGCTATTGTATTTGTTCAGCATTTCTTTGTACCAATTGACACGAGCTTCTTTTTGACCTTTTGTCAAATTATACGGGATCCAACGCGAACAATTTTTTTCACGGCTAAGTATTCATACGATATCTTATTGATGCTCGTCATACTAATCCCCAAGGATGCCCCAATCTCACGATAAGTCGCATGGTGATCTTCTTTCACTAGTTCTTGC
Organism: Hetaerina americana; assembly: GCF_022747635.1. NCBI lineage: Eukaryota > Metazoa > Arthropoda > Insecta > Odonata > Calopterygidae > Hetaerina > Hetaerina americana. The sequence continues at coordinate 94,136,641 of NW_027286069.1, forward strand.
ACAGCATCAACGTTGTCTGGCAAAACAACTGATTTTGGACGACATTAACGATTTTCGTCGCTGAGCGAACGGCATCCAAGATGGAAATTGTTATACCAGAGTTTCATATTGTTAAAGGATGGGGCTTCATCGCCAAAAGCGGAAGCAAGTTGATCGATGTCTTGATAAACCAATTCGAAAGTCGGAAAAATCATCGCACGAAAGTTTTCTCGAGTTTACTCAATCTTTTCGATGGTACAAATTTTGGAGTTACTTTAAACAACACTGGAAGAAAGTTAGCGTTAAAAGGGTCAAACTTTCAGATGATGACGTCAAATGGCGCCTAAAGTACTAAGTGTTGTCAAGGCTCAAGGTATAGATAGCAACCCTCGTACAGTTGAAATCTTAATGGGGTGATTGTTTTCGTTGAAATCTGATTAATAACTGGTTGAACTAGTCCTAAATTTTGACCCGCCCTTGTACCCTTTTGCTTCTGCACTGCCCACTGCCCTTCCCCCATTTTACTACTCTTGGAATAACCGAAAAATACTTCTGTAGGTTTTAAGAAGCCGAGAAAATGGTAGGGTTACATGAAATCAATCAGAACGTCTTAACAAGATACATCACATTCATCTTCTTACAAGCACAACAGTCGAAGGCGTTCGAAGTGGTGCGCTTCATATCCTCCCGTGAGAAAATAAAATATATTTTATAAGAATACTTGGGGAAATGTTGATCATAACTTTCTGCCCATCAACGGAAGTCTAAAATTAGCTTTCCGCCACAGTCGAAATAAATAATAGATAATGATTTCCTCTTTAAATTGGTTGACTCGTCCTGCCTCACATCATGACATTTATCAAAAGTACTGGTGTATTGAAGCTTAAAAATGTTCATTCACTTACTCATGCATATGTAAAAGTTAATCATGAGCATCGTATTGTTAAGTGCATACATTACTAGGGCATTGCTTGGCTACAAATTTTTCCAGGGGGGACTTTTGGAAAATCAAACACTGATAGAGTAGTATATTATTCGCGTTCTTTATTTTTCATCCCGAAAGCTGAATTTGATCAAAACGTTATATTGCCTTGTAATGGCATGATACAGCAGGGAATTGTTTATGAAAACAATGAAGTCGCAATCGAGAAAGATAATATCACGCTTAATTTTTTTTAAGTATATTAGGACCTTTTCGTAATTTAACTTTTATTTTGATTTTCAAAATTTCGTATGGGGTGCCTATTCATAAAAGTCCCTGGTGTGCAGAAACCCTGGTTGACTGGCGTTGAAAAGTAGGTATCGTGCCGTTCATAGACGTACGGCAGCTGGCGTACACATGCCAGCGGGCACGCTCGGAGGTACGTCTCTTCGCTGGAAGTCCCTAAATACTCCATCTTAGCTTGTGATGCACCATGACACGGGAAATGGCACGTGTGGTCATTCCCACACCTTGCCAATTGGTATTTAAATTCGATCATAATCGGGGGCATGAATGTTCATTATAATGTCGTCTTTTAAAACCTCATGTGCACCAATCCATGCTTCCCATTGCCGCGCCTAACGCCACAGCTGACCGACTTATCTCTTAAGCTCTCTGGCTCGTAGTAATGAGATAAAAAATATTACGCAATACTTTTCTCGGCCTCTTTTTTGCAATTTCTAGTTTTCCCTCGGTATTCCTCTTCTTCCACTACCACCAGCAATTTGAAGCAATGATATATTGAAATTAATCAGGAAGTATGGCATTTCGCGCAGTAAAATTGTAGTTGAGATTCTAGTTAATTGAGCAACTTTCAGATGCTATTGCCAGGAGAAGGTGAGTTAGTCGAGTGCGTCCAGCACCCGACTAGGTGGTCAAGGATCCATTCGGGTTACTCTGAACACCCTCGGTTGTGCTCAGGCAGGGTTAGTTTTTGGAAACCACGTCTTCCTTGAAAACTACGTACTTAACAGTGGAAGTTTATGGCGCCCCTGTCCTAACGCGTAGAATTCACACCTCTGCCCTCACATGTTAAATCACCCATGAGGTTGAACATATGGTTTTTGGTACCAGCACTGTAAGAAAATCGCAAGCGGCATAGGAAAGGGTACTGTCTCCCTCACACTGTGAGAACATGGCACGCTGTTGGTTTCAGTATGAAGTGAGCTCATCCTTCATCCATCAAATTAACCCTCATGTTATATTTTCTGGGTCTGCCATTTTTCACAATGTACTTATCCATTCACTATTACTTGTGCATCGTATATTTCATTCGGCTCTCCATTACGATGTGGAAACAATGACGTCAGAAATGGTGTAGAGTTATGCTGGGAAGTCATCCACTCAGAAATGTTAATTTAGTCAATTAATGCTGAATAAAATAATGCAAATAACTTTCTTCGTAAAAATATAATTATATTTTTACGAAGAAAGAAATTTTAAATTCATTCTCGCTTAGGATTAATCCCTTGAATGTCATACTTAAGTGCTTAATTTCGACGAAAATTGCTGGGCTATTTTAATGGGTAATGAAATAGCTTCATAAAATGAATAATGTCTGTAAAAACATTATTATTTACGATAATTTTCCGAACATTTTGCAAGTCATAATAAACAATATCCTTTTCTTTTGCTTGGAGGCAATCAAATAAACTTGCAGTAAAATTATTACGCTGCCCCGATGCAGAGAGTTTTCGTTGTGCTTACAGCCCTCAAGGGGGATACCCAGAGAGTCCTAACAGCGCTCAGTATTTCCACAGTAAACAACATCCCCCTTATTCGAATGGTCTGCCTCATTGCCTGAGGATATCATATCTCAAGATAAGGGGGCCAAATGTTTCAAGGACGCTTCGTGATTCTGTCGACCGGAACATAGGATTTAAGATGCAGCACTTCGAATTTCGGTAGAAAACAATGTCCCTTCTTGGGAAATAGTGGCTCATTGACTGGCGTTGATGATTCAAGGTCCCCCACCCTATATCATATCCATAATGGGAATCTGTCTCCACAGATAAGGATGTCAAATGTCTCAAAGGCTGCGCGTTTCCGTTGTGAGAGTTACGGACCGACTCAGCTGAGAATCTGGTTTACGCAAATTCTTACGCTAACCCAAGCCGTTATGACACTTATGTCCATTAGTAAAAGCTTCCTTATCATACGAACTGCACCGTTTCGACGATGGTTACAATGGCAAATGAAATTGAAAATACCGTTTAAAATGAAAGAAAAAATAGTAGAATGGAAGTGTAAATATAAGTGTAACCTCGAACATTGAACCAATTTGAGAAAAAGTTAATAAAATTTGTATGATGAGTTTCAAAAAAAGAGAAAAAATCATAAAATAAGAACTATTCAATTGTTATTTACATTAATAACCATCGAGAAAATTAGTAGTGAGTATAGAGCGACGCTGGCATTTTTGGGAAAATTCGTCGGCAACGCTTATAGTGACATTGGCACTATTAGGATCAATTTACGGGGGCAGGTCAGTAAGTGCTTACGAAAAAAATATATAAATATTTTAGGCAAATTTTTTATTCTTCAACAAGCTCCTTTTAGCTCGATTCACCCAGCCTTTCTCCAACTTTTTTAAGCCGCTTAAAAATTAGGAATTCGGAAGGTTCTCAAAATAAGCATTATACATATTTTGGCGATAGCCTCCTCGTTCGACGTGAATCGTCTCCCGCCCAGTCATTTTTTTCAGGTCTGGAAATGAAAACTTCACTGTGGGCCAAAAGTGGTGAATACGGTGGATATTGTAATAATTCCAGCTTTAGTACTTAACGTCGTCGGGAATGCGCAGGTGTGCAGCCGTACATTTTCTTGATGGAAAAGAAATTTTTACGATGCCAAATGAGGATAAAAAAACCATAAACACAGTAATCAACCCTTAGGTCGGTTTGGTAGGTGATGGTAGAGTTCACCCAGTACTAAGCCCGACGGCGTGTGGAATTCACACATTAGGGTAGAGGGACCAGTTCCTTTCCCTGTGCCGGTTATAGTTTCCCAGGAAGAGCTGGTGCCAGAAAAATCAAATAGCTTTGGTGGAGCTGCAGGTGCCAAGAGAATTGCCCGGTAAATGAACCCGGGACCCTCCGGTCAGGAGTCCAACGCTCTAACCCCTGGACTACCGCGACCCGTTTTTTCTTAATTTCTTAGCTCAAACGGTGCAATATCGACGGATAATTATTGTTTATTTATTGTTTTTCCTTTTCGCAAGTAATCGATGTAAATGATTCCGCATGCATCACAAAAAACGGTGGCCATTACATTTTCGGCCGATTTCACCGTGTTCGCCTTCCTCGAAGTCTTGAGAAACCCACTGTTTCGACTCTTATGTTGTCTCTAGAGTGTAAGATATGTCCATGTTTCATCCACAGTTATGTATTGATGCAGAATTTCCTCGATTGCGACGGAAACGCGCCAAACCAACCTCCGAATTGACCACATGATTGCGTATATTCTCCACTTAGAGCAAACGCGGCAACTTTCTTGCCGAGATTTTTTTAGCACCCAATTTTTCGTGTAAAATTGAAAACTTTTACCTTCTGATATGCTTGTGGCTTCAACTATTTTGCAAACTTAGATTCGTCGATCACTCAAAACCATATCATGGATTATGTTAATCATTTCGGAGGAAGTCATTACCACTGGACGCCCCGAAAGATGTTCATTTGTGGGTGTACGGCCACGTTGTAACTCATTTACCCAATTATAAACAGTCGCGAACACAGAAGAGGATATGCCTTGAACTTCATTCAACTCGGCTTTGATCTCTTCTGGCGCTAAACCTTTTTAATGGAAGTTTTTAATCACCGCACGAAACTCATGATTTGCCTTTTTTCTAAATAACAAAGAGTTTGTTGCTTCAATCGACTATGAAAATGATGCCATGTGATGGATGTAGCTGAAAATTTAACAGAGGTGTAGTGAGAGATGAGGCTTGCTAAAATCAAACCTTTTCGACTCTACGAGCGTCATCTCTCTGATTTTTATGGACTAATTGAAGGATCCACGTAGGTATTGAAAAGTTGTTGCGATGAGAGTTGATTCACTTGCACTAATCTCGTGAACTTTGCCCACCCGCAAAACTCTTGATGCGCACGCAAAGGGACCAGATAAAACTTTTATCATCAACTTATCACAAATGTATACGGAATCACGCAAGCATTCGACTGGGCGCTGCTTTTATCTGATGTGGGTTCACATCTTCCACGCCTTCTGTTTCACATTTCCCGTGATTCCAAACATGGCTAGCCAAGGTGAAATGAGGTATATCATAATAATAGCGAACCGTAGCATTTCTCTATTATAGTGTAATTGAAATTTGTGTCAGACAATGTCATTTACAGGTTGTGACACCCATCATTGGCGAGGTGATTTCAAGGAAGGAAATTTATTTTTCAATGTCTACTACGACTGAAATATTAGTCTAACTCAAAAAAATTCATTTTGTGACAACATAGCGTCCACAGGTATGTCCGTGCCGGGATGGAAGTCTGCGAACTTATGCCATCCGACAGGATCAGGATTGCAATCACCAAGGTGCCTTGATTTTGTTTCAGGTGATTGAAATATTGCAAGTAGGTAAATTATTTATATGCGTATCTCAACGGAATGCAATTGTAGCTTGCTTCATATTACTCTTAATTAGTTATTGAAGCTTTATTATGCCGTTGATTCATAGGGTAGTCACCAAATTTTTCCACTCCTTGTCTGATCTTCATGTTAAATCATAGACTTTATTTAGACTTCTCTTCTTATTAAAAAAACTGATATCAATTGCCGCAAAGTAAAAATATAGCAATAAATAGAAATGGACAAAGAAACCCTATATTGCAAGCGAGATTATTAGAAAAATACACGAGAGAGGGAAATAGAACGAAACGTGTACACTGATTTAAGTAAAATAAAACACGAAGTGCTTACAAAATGATGCCGTAAACTTGTTGGACTAAGAAGCTTTGTAGAAGACACAGTGTGAGGATATGGAAAGTTTGCAAAGAAAGGGCAAAATCGATGTACCGTATAAGAAATTGCAGCCACTATCAGGAATTAAGAAAGGTAGATTCGCGCAAACAATCAAAGATACGTTAAAATATATTAATTGAAGTAGGGACGATTCAAGAGAAATGGAAGGAATATGGAGAGGAACTATGGTAAAGACATTAGATAAGCAAGCTTAGACACAGTAAGAGAATATGGCTTAACTGAGGTTCAAGCATACTCGATGAGGGAATCTGAATCAAGTAAGTCCATGAGAGTAGATCACATTCCCGCGATTCTACTGAAAGATTTAGGAAAATGCGGAGGGGAGAGTTTAATGCAATAATTCGTAGTATTTATGGAGGATGGATTTGTCCGGAAGACTTCGTCATATCAGTGTTAGATCGTCAGATGATAACTTTGTCATGAGAAAGAGAAGTGGAAAGCGTGATGCCATAGCATAATCAGGATAGAGAAGGAAATAGAATACAATCAGGATGATTTTTCTGTTTCGTAGATTTCGAGAAAGCGTTCGATAGAGTGAATTGGGAGAAATTAATGAATCAATTGCAAAAGATAAGGGGGGATTGTAGGGATATGAGACTTATCCGAAGCCTGTACAGGTCTAAAAACGATCAGGGTCGAGCGGCGGATGGAGAGTCTGAATGGGCAGTGCCAAGAGGAGAGGTGAGATAAGGGTTTCTATTATCGGTGCAGTTCAACGTGTAAGTGGAGAAATATTTTTAAGAGGCATGGGAAGAACTGGAGATAGGAATGAAAGCCGGAGGACAATTTGAAAATCATTTAGGCTTGCAGATGATCATGTTGATTTCAATGTCAATGTTCACTTGTCAGTCAGCCAAGGGGTACCCAGCATTGCTGACCGTATTGGAAAGTCAGTGCGATATGTATGGGTAAGAATCAATGTCAGCGAAGGTGAAGTCATGCGATTTTCGAGAAATAAAGAAGCTAAGAATAGTATTGAAATAGGGACTAATAAATTTGAGCAAGTGGAACAGTTTACCCATCTCATAAGTGTTTTGGACCAAAATGGTCGACGTAGAATGAACATAAGAGCAATTTCGCTAAGCAAGGAAGCTTGCACAAGGAGAATGGAATTGATGGCCAAGACGCTGAGTAAGGACGTTAATAAATGACTCGTCAAAACTTTGATATATAGCGTGGTTTTTTATGGCGCAGAAACATGGTCCTCGAGACAAGATAATGGTGTAGATTGAAGGCTTTTGAAATGTGGGTGTAAATGATTGAATTAGTAAAATGTAAAGATAGGAAAACAAACGAGGAAGTAGGCATGGTAGGGGAAGAGTGGGAATGCTGGGAGAAATCCAATGGAGGCAGGAAAGATGGATGCACAGTATTTTGATTGGAAAAGACTGTGATAGAGAGGAGAATGTTAGGCAAGCGAAGAAGGGGTAAAAAAGGATAGGCAAGTTGGACGGAATGAAAGGAGGAAGTATGCATGTCATTCTCATATCATGTCTTGACTTTCCCATCCCCATGCTTAGAAGCTATCTGTTAACCTAAGAGAATGAATCTATCTATTCTCTGAATATTGGGGTGTATATTCTTCTTCTCAAGAGCTCTTTAGCTAATGTATTTCTTCGATCCCTGCTGCTTTGTTTACCCATTAGTTCTCTATTGCAGTGTTAAAGTTAGCTCTGAGAATGTAGTCTCCTCTCTCATCATTATCCAATCCGTCCAGTATTTTGGCATGCATTTCTTTTCTGTTATAAATATTCTCAAATCACTCTTTCCGCTTGTTTTCTTTATGCTAATCTCCAAAGCTAAATTTTTCCTTGGTGCGAGCCCATATACCGAAAAACAATGATATTCCAGTGCCTGCATTCATTGAATTGGTGTCTGACGCTTCAGTAAACTTAGCTTTTCACACAGGATCTTCAGCCACTCTTCATTATTCTCTCCCTTTTCAGGTGAGTTCACTTTTAAACTTTCCGTAACAGCTTTTGCTTCCCTTAGTTAAATTTTTGAGCTTTTTCCTCTCTTTTACTGGGTCATTCGTTTCGTTGGTGCTCAATCCTTTTTCTCGGCCTTCACTTTTTTCCAGTGTCCAATAATCTGCTTCATATCTTGCCTTCTTCTTTGCCGCTTGATTTTCTTCTCTTTCCCTTGTGTCCGTTGAAATTACTTCCGGGTTCAGTTTCCTTCTATCTTTCTCATCACCACAGTTCTTCATTAATTTTTTTTAGCTTAATGAATATAAGATATCACTACATTAGCACCGAATTGGGGCCAAGGACAGCCAATTGAGATGTTTTTACAAAGGAATAAAAAATCTCTAATTGGTAATACAACCACAATCTGGGGACCCATTTTTAAATAGTTGTAGGTACCCTGTCTACCTTATCCGGCTAAGTAGGCGCACTATTTTTGAGAGAATAACTGCTTTGGAGAAAAGGAGCGACAGAGAGAGGAATCCCTCAAGAGTAAGGCCGGGACCGCGCCAATTGAATCGGACGAAAACGTTCCTGTCTCATAGACCTAAAGTATTTTGTACAATAGGCCTTGTGCTCCCGCGTTAATATCCATTTCTTAATATATTCAATAGACTAAAGGTAAATATCCCGTGTCGAATCATTGACCAATAGTTCAATGATTTTCGAAAATATCGAGTGATTTCACCCGAATGGGTTATGTAGGGTAAGTCGTTAATTACAGTCAAATGTATCGTGAAACGACCGAAATAAAAATTTTCAAGTTGATACGACGCCCCTATCAACTATGTCGCCTACTAATGTCCATGTGGACAATTTAGCAACATGAATAAAATCGTTGTATCGACCAAATCGTCATATCGGCTATCGTCCACAGGTTCATATTGTCATCATTATCACATCACACAATAACCTTAATGCTACAATTAGGTAAGGTAATCTACCGGTTAAGGTAGGTTTTTGGATGGACACAGCTACTAAATAAATATTTTGTGACTCCTAACAAAACACAAAATCCAGTCCGGTCCCTCTTCAGGGTCCCTCTACATCAGGTCCCTCTTCAGCTCTGAGTACTTCCTTCCTCCCTTCATCTGGTCCAACATCCCTATCCTGTTCCTTCCCTTTCCTCGTTTGCCTAACATTCTCCCCTCAATTACAGTCTTCAACATCCTGCTGCCGGTCAATACCCCCTTCATCCAATTTCCCTGCCTCCATTGGATTTCCCCCAACAAGCCCCTCTCTTCGCCATCTTAGTACAAATAACTAAAATTCCTAAAAATAGCCACCTCGTGCATTGACACACCAGTGCCAGCGCCTCTGACTATAGCGGTCGACGTGAAACTCATTCAGGCACCTTGTCACGGCCTCTTCGTCATTATCTAGTGTTGCAAAAATGGTTGCCTTCAGAGTTCCCATTTCTTCTTGGGAGCTAAATGAAGTGCCACATTGGGGCTATAGGTCACTTTCACTGTGGTTCAAGAGATCACGTGGGACTGTCACACGAGCAGCCTTCTGGTCTTCCGACAGCCTCTTTGGGACCATCTTGGCACACTTCTTTCTCATGGCTAAATCATCTGTAAGAATATGATGCACTTTGATTTTCAGAATATTGCACTCTTCTACTAACGCTCTGACACTCAGGTGTCGATCAGAATTGAGCATGTTTTTCACTTTTTGTACATTTTTGTCGCAATATGTTTCATCACATTTTCCTCGTCGTCAGTTTCCTCTCCACACTCCCACAACATGATGTGCTAGCGGAAAACCATTCCTTGGGACATTGCTTCAACTCTGTCAGCATCCTAAATCATGGTCATGGTATCCAAGCCCGAGCTTAAAAGAAAATTTTATCAAGTATTGTTGCTTCATGGATCAACTTTCCATCTTGTATTCTTGACGTGACCCTAAAACAGGGGTTTAGTTTAGCAGCGATCTACACAACTGCACACAAACAATCAACGCAAGTCGCATTCCTTTCCAAACACTGCACCTTTCTTGCCTTGCATAAATCATTCTACTTATTTTTGCGTACACACAATTAGTCATTATTTAACATTACAGACCCTGTAGTCTCTCTTGGCAATATCATTTTTTTGAAAACAAGATCATATCAACAAATACATCAATTAATAATTTCTTGCATCTTTTTGTGATATCCATATTGTCACCCATATAAACTACAAGTACATTGTCCATATTGACAATAGAATCATAGATTATTGTCCACATTGATAATGTTTTCCATATCTATAATCCCGACTGTTGGGAACCCTGGACTTTTGTTTCAAGGTCATAGTGGTAGACCCATGACTCAACTTCAACTTTGACCTTTTATAGAACACCTGAGTCATCGTTTGTGGCTTGGAGCAAGTCCCCTGCAACTGTGGCATAAAATTCCTCACGTTGACGAGATAAAAGAGAATGCGAGGCGGTTGATGACTTGATGACCATTACAAAAAAGACTGCCAATATTTTTGAAAAGTAAAAGAGATGCTGGGATGAGTGTGTGAGGTCTCAAGGGGAGTACTTCAAAGGGGATTAAGGCCTCATTGTTATTGGTATGCCATTTTTCTCAAAATATTGCATGATTGGATCTTTTCTGCACAGCCCTTGCACAATAACAGGTAAATTATGAATTTGTTTATTACCAGCTCTTTTAATTATTTTATTTCCTTTTCATTCCTATCTGTCTATACCGTGACCTGAAGGTTCAGAATCCCTCATGCATTGGCCGGTGAGTATGCTATATTAGCTAAACCAACTACGCACATTTATCAAACCGAAGGTTGCTTTCATAGGTGAGAGTAGACCTCATTTAGTAATTAGGCAAAAGACGTGAAATTCACAAATTATGGTGGGGAACTGGTCATTTCCTTGAGCCACTTTTGGTTTCTCAGAAAGATCGGGTCCCAAAAAAATCACACAGCTTGGTTTAAGCTGAGGATGGCTAGAGGCATCACCTGGATTTGAACTGGTGAGTAGCCCAGCATTCATTCCACCGGGATACCTTCTATCCATACATATATTAGCAAAACTATGCATAACTAAGGTACCTATTGAGAGCAAGCAATATTAATTATTAGCAGGTCTTTTTTTTAACAGCATAGTGCCCAGTTTAGTAGTGATGATCAACTTCCAAGGCAATTAATGGTAGAATTTACAAATCAGTAACTTAACTTTCAGCTGAATGGTGAGCTACATTTTGCAAAATATTTAAAATAGGTGAATGTGTTCAGCAATTTAGATGAACTCATTAGAACCATGTCTCCAGGACATTATATACTTGGTCATTGATGTAACTGTGTATGATATTAGGCACCACTCACTTGCTGAGCAGGCCCTACATTAAAATTCTTTCACAAAGATTATTAGAATTAAAAGAATTTTGTCCAGTGAAATAGAGTGATACCATTGGTAAGATTTGACATTGCCATTTACAGTAATCAATATTCATCAATAAATTACTGCCTTCATACGTATGTTGCTACATAGGATACAATGGAACAGAGAAATACTAATTCCAAGAAACTTTGGGAGATGCCGTGACAGTAACTTTTTGATGGATTCATCCCCTAATATACATTTAAATGTAACAATTTCAGAGTGTAAATATCATTTGCCTTGGCCATGATCCCAGTCAAAGCGAATGATTTTTACCCTCTGAAATTGTTGTATTGAGAGAAATACTGGTAATAGCATGTTTAAACATAGTTTTTTGACTTCTTCAAAAGGTAAATTTGGTCAACCTACCCAATGAGAACAAGGTGGTTGAATCCATGGGGTGCATGAAAATAAAGGGGAAGATTTGGTGGAAGCCTAAGGAGAAATCTATGTGATTTTGGTCATGTAATTCACCTAATTCCTATTTTGAGTTTAAGGAATTTGCACAAGAGGCTCAGATGATTTACACATGATAAAAATATGACTGCCAAATTAAATCCATCATATTACCACACAAAAATTTTATATAGAGAGCTGCCTTTATGAGAAATACTTTCATTTTTTGAGAATAACTTAATATGCATAAAATTTCAGCATCTACTTGTTAAAAATAGTTATTTTCTCAGAGAAGTGAATTTTCCTACGTTCATAGAAAATCTTTATTCCATGTAATATCCACTAGGAATATGATCGACGAAAATAAAATAATTCCACCTCCAATTAATGACATACATACTCTAATGGTTTTCATGTAGAATCCATGTGGGTTGAAGAACTTGTTCACCATAGGAAAGTATCTTCGTGCTCTTTAATTATTCTTTTACATATTTACAAGCCATGGTTTGTCTTGAAAACTTATTGTGCATTAATTATGACTTCAGGTAGAATGAATTAATTTATTTGATTATTAATCATTATTCATGCTATACTCTTTCAGTTAAGGAAGAGTGATTATTAGATAGTTCTTCAAAATGATTTACAATTGAAAGGCTCTGCAGTGATCTAATTCACCCTTTTTTAGAGCCTGATTATTATAGCATGAATTATTAGTTACTCTACAAATAGTTAGAGAAAGAAAGGACAGCATGGACATTTAATTACTTAGGTTATTCTATAAAGTTTTTAATACTACAGTCAGCTTATTTTATGTAGGCTATATATTCTAGAGGATAATTTGTTGCAGTAGAACGCTCATACTAGTAAGCCCAGTCTGTGGTAGAGCCTTTACAAAATAAAATGAGCTGGTAGGAATTATTTTTCAATTTTGACATGTGCTATATCAAGGAAAAACAGCGCATCCCAAAAGATCACAGACGACTCATTTCATTTGTTTCTTGGATTTTTAGACTAATGCAGCAGAGAACATGTCAATGCTTCTTTTTTTGCTAATCAGCATACTCAGACATGACAAAATATCTTCCAACAAAAATGTGATTCCCAACAAAAAAGTCAATTGTAGTCTTGCAAAAAATATGCAATATCCCAAGTTAGTGGACTTGCATAGTATTGGATTGATACATATAAGTATTTTAATGGCACATACCACATAGAAAGGATCAGCCTCAGTTTTAATGGCATGGTCTGTAAGATTGATACAGTCCTGATAAAATTGGCTTAAAATTTCTGTATTATTTAGTACTCCATTGTGAGCGATTAGGTCTGCTATGTTCTCCAGTCTGAAAGTAATACTTAGAGTTAGATACGGTATTGTGGGCCGTATTGAAACAAAATTGGTAAATTTACTAATTAACGTGGAAGGAAAGTACTTACATTTTGTGTATTCCTTGATTTGTTTAAAAAAGCATGCATTAAGATGAACAGAGGAGTTATTTTAGAATTTATAATTATTCACGGTAAAGAAATGTTATTAGGTACATATAGTAAATATCATAGACCTTCATATGCTGTTATATTCTCAGAAGCCTCTCTAATACCCTTTTGATATTCGGCCATATTGGAATATTTATTTAAACTCCCCAAAACTGCTTTTCATTGGATAATATTATGAATAGTTTCAAAATCTATCCACAATAAACAAAAGGAATTCTGTAAATGTATGTGATTTCCGTGCCGTTGAAATAATTGCGCCAAAGAATTAAGCCCAAGTTAAGTATGGAAGAATATTTTAAGTCCCAAAAAATGAACTATAGTATCATGAAAATATATGATAGTTTAAAAATTTATTTATTACATAATTAAATTATAATTTAATTGGTGATTGTTAATTTTAGATTAGACCATTATTTTGACTAGTCATATACAGTGGTCATCTGCTTCGTTGTTTGACGTAATTCACCGGTCCGTCTGACAGAAGATAGCTTAAAAATGTGCCGTTCTTGCTCTGACTATATTTACATGTTTTTTAGTGTTCTTGGAATTGGGTTTGGAAGTAGCTCATTTGTTGTGTTCTTTCATCTTCAAAATCTTGAAGCAGGATCTTGGGCTTTGGCTTCAGGTTTGTTGTAGACGGTGGAACTTGTTTTGCTGTTATTAATTTATATTCATTAATTGAATTACAATATTTTTATACAGCTGTATTCGCAGCGGTAGTGTTCCATTTGCAATATTTAAATTATAATCGGACACTAGATTCTTGGCACGATACTGATACACTCCAAGGAATACAATTTTTAGGATTAATGGCTATGCTACTTGGTCTAGCTGGCACTATTTGGTACATATTTTACGCCGTATACTATGCAATACGTAAGTTGTTACCTTTCCTTTATTTTTGAGTAATTTATGAAAAGCACCACTGTATGTGGTGATGAAAGTAGTTTCCTGTGCAATGTACCACCTACAGTATTATTGTAGCACTATGTGGTATTTTACGTTGCCTAACTTTTCGAAACGTTTATTTTTAACCAGCATGTTTGCTAAAGCACCCTTTTTTCGAATGCCATGTTTAATACACTGAAAATCTATGTTTCAGCAATACTTCCAGTTAAGCACAGTGCCTATATTCCTCTGATATGGGCATTTGTGACTGCCAAATGGGGATTGGTGATTTTGGTATCAGGAAAGCAGTATGCTAATATAATAAGAAGGGAAAACCCACGACTCTTAGCAGTCTCATGATGATTACGTGTGTATCCCAATTGTTCGCTAATAATTTCATGGTTCAACCCATGTACAGCAATATTAATGCCCTGCTCAAATCTAAACCTTACTGCCACGTAAATAGGGGCACGGACTCTCTGGGATTGGTGCTCTCTTCAGTCAATGGAAGATATATTTTATGAGTCATTTCTAATATGTGCGTTAATGAAGTGTTTCGCCCATAATTGTTACATGATTGCATTCTGGAAGATCATTGTCATGCCGTTAAGAAAGAGTTACGGAGTTTTTTAATGGTATCCCACATTCCAATTTTTTCTTGCTTCAACAAAGGACAGTTAAAATAAATTCATGTTTAGGAGCTGCAATTGTTGAAATGATTTTCTGTGATATAAATGTGCATACCGTCACTTGTAAGGAATTAGTGTCTTCAGTGTAGTAACTTTAAGACATTTTTTTATCATTTTACTCTAAAATAGGATGTTTATTGTTGGGCATGATACCTATTTTTATGCCTAATTTGGCTTTAGCAAATGAATATTTTTGGCTGTTTTGTCAAATGTGGGCTGATTTAATGAAGACATTATACGAGGCTAAATCAACTCGATAAGTATGGAATTGTTTGTAAATGCTTTATCATAAATTTCAACCATTATAAAATTACTTTTAAATTCTTTATAAAACTTGTTGAATTTATTGATCTCATTTTACGAATCTGTACAATTTTGTTTTATGTTAAAGTTAGTATGGAAATTGCAAATATTCTATGATCCCCTAATACATTTATTATCAAGGATGGCATATCATTAGTGATGAACTATCTATATTTGTAATGATATTCTGGTCACATGTAAATAAATATTTTGGTTACACATGAGTACTTCAACATTTTTTTCATTAAATCTTCCACTTCATTTCATGTCAGTTCATTGGTTATAGTAATTCATTTAGAGATAAACAGGATATGGCAGGTTGCCCTCGACCATGAATATGAAATTGAATATTCTTATCTCCGTGCAAGTTGTTTTTTGGAATTGACTTGTAAACTATGACATGGGTCTTGGAAAATGTCAGTTTTTCAAAGGGACATTTCAGGTAGGTCAAAAGCTAGATGATTGCAAAAACAGTTACTAAATACATAAGGTCTGTATAAATGTATACCAGATACAGTATATTTATGGGCTTACTTTCTGAGTAAAATTTAACTTGCCACTTGCAAGGCAAAAAGGGAACTGCTATTTTCATGTCACACAAAATTTTATTATGAGATCAGCAGTTGAGAATACAATGTTAGCCAAGTATGTCAACAATTCATTGAGAAACAGAAACTCTTGAAATGATTGTTTCTTTGCATTAATGATATTTCCAATAAAATTTCTGCATGCTTCCTAAATTTCATATTTGAAAGGAAAATATTTTAGAGAATACTGGTGAGTGCATTCCTTCCTTTTTCATGTTTGGATGGATGGATATTAGTTTCAATTTAAACTCTTGTTGCCTCGTCTTATTTTTCCCCCATGGCAATCTTTTCTGAAAAAGCAGGAACTTTCCTTTCCCTAACATATTTCAACCGTAAGTACAATTTATGTTTTCGGCTTTAATATCCCATATAATTGATTCATAATCCTTTTACTTTTGGTTGTTTCCAGTTCAGGTTTTCCATTTTTTGTTGGTGGCACACTCTTCCAAGTCACCAGTGTACACTGTAAACTGCCCTTCTTTCTAGACAAGACGATTTTTAAAGCAATGCCATATCCTTGCAGGGTACTCAAGTGTTGATCTTATTATTTACAATCATGCTATCTCTGATATTGATGAACTGGTTTTCTTTGTATTTCTTACCACAAAATTAAAGTTAAGAGTTGGCTTAACTTATAACCTGTTCCACCCCAATCCTAGATAGTAGTAGTTTTTATGGGAGGTGACCGAAAGCTAAGTTCATTTGCACCATTAGAGATGGATGGGAGAGGAAGAGTGGAGAGAAACCCTGCGTCGGTATTAGCCTACTCCTGTTGAAAGGTGCCACCAAGGGGTCTGCAGTTTAAGCTCCCATCCGACGGACATAATACTCACTTAAAGTTCTCTCCACAAAGTACTTCAAGTAAGGATTGGGATGCCATTGAAAAATATTTGTTGTCTCCAGGATTTGAATCTGGGTTCCCTTGGTGGGAAGCCTGTGGGTTAGCCACCATCCTTATCCCTTCAATCCTAGATCCCTGGAAAGATTTATTTCCTTTGAAACTGTTTGAACCACCTTGCACGTCTATGTTAGTTCAATGGCATCAGTGTTTCAGGCTGACTAATAAGGGGAGAAAACTGGGAAATGAGGAAAAAGTGGGAATAATATGATTTTAAAGTTTGAAAAAAGGGTTCATTTTGTTGACATTCACATAGAAAAGGATCTCCTTGGTAAATTTTTATTACCTCTCTTTGAAATTCCCCCACTCTTGCTCTCCCTCTCTCTAATCTGCCTCTCCCACCAAGATTCTCCTTTCATGCATATGGTTGATTCTCCATTACACACTTATTTGCCCTTTCCAAGACTAGATCTTGTCATCCTCTACTTACAAACGTGAGGGATTGGACTAAGAAATTGCCTCCATATTACTGTCGCCACATTCCATTTGCAAGTATGTCATTTCTTTTTACTCTTTGTTACCATGAAAATCAGAAATTGAATGCATTTTTAATCATTTGAAAACTTACTTGGCTCTTGGTTGGATTTGTGTGGATGCAGATGAGTCAAAATATTGGATTTGAAATTTTTTTAAAAATAAAATAATGACACCTAACCATTCCTATATCCGTCCCCCTCAATCACAATTGTGCCACTCTCAAAAGCTCCATTACATTAACCATTAACTTCTACTACATCTCTGTTTCAAACATATCCCAACTTACTGCTAATCCCCTTCTCTTCCTTGGTTTCCTCCATCCTTTGCTTAATATATACCTGTATTCCCCTGCTGCTATCATATTTTTGTGTCATGAAAAACATCTCTCCATGAAATATAATAATATTTTTAATTGTCAAATTTTGCATGGAATTTTGAACTCAATGGATTTGGATTTTTACAATATTGTGCTGGGGATTACTGAATTATTAACAATTATATAACGTCCTAAGTACAGTATTAATAATAATGATAGTTATTGGTCTCAGGACTTAGCAAAGTAAAATATGGGACAATCTAAGAGGGCAGACAATTAGCTGTTTCAGTGTTCCAAAGACGGGAAACTCTTCCACAGTATAATAGTATTTATCTATCAGAAAATGCTAGAGATATTTCTTAAATGTGTCCGTGGAAGGAGCAGATTTTATGCCAGGCGACATATAGTTGAAAATTTAGATGACCCAATGAAATTAGTCATCTGACTCTATTTGTGTTTCTCATGTGTGTGTTCATGGTTTGAGTCCCCACCCATATGGCCCTGGTTTGAATCCCGATGGCGGCAGAAATTTTTCAGTGGTATCCCAATCCCTACTAAAGTTGCTTTGTCCGGGTCACTTTGATTGAGAATGCAATCTGTCGAATGGGACTTTAAGCTGTGGACACCTTGGTGCCTTTCGTTAAGAGAAGGCTAATGAAAACGCCAAATTTCTCTCCACCCTTCATCCTTTCCTGTCCATCCCTAATGGCATAAATGATCTTAGCTGTCGGTCACCTCCTCTAAAAACTACTGCTATGATTCAAGTTGGGTTCTTTCTTTCGGCATTTTTTATCATAATGTTTATAGTCATCATTTTCTTTGTATAACTTTCTTGTAATTTTTTCTTTGAAACCAATTGGTTTTAGCAGCTATTGCAGGTGACATAACTTCACCACACCCAAATAACAAAAGCACATGAAGGTCGTTACCTGTTATCCAAAAAATACATGGGTGAATCAAGTGAAATCCTTGAAAGTGAAATAAAATTTCAAATTGTGGTCCCACTGTCCTGTTAGTTGACATTAGTGATAGTTATGTTTTGATTAATGTTCCACAGTTAGTAGCATGATGCCAGAAAGCAGCGATATGGTGCAAAAAATGGCAACTGCATTTGCAACATGTATCACCAAGGAACAGCATTGTCTCATTTATTTGTTGAGTAGTTAGAGGAGAAATGTTGAAATTCACCAATGAATGAAAGTTGGTGATTCATCTCTGTCACTCCAAAAAGTTAACATGAGAACTAGGCAGTTCCTAAACAGCATTATGTACTTCTCTGGGATACTCCCTGTGACCAGGTCAGTCAATAAGTATTGACACCAATGGTCTTCGTTGCAGTTAATGCGATAACCTTTCTGCAGGTATTGTCGACTTTCAAGGTACTGAGATATTTCTATTACACACCATGGAGAGTATATATGAAAGTAATATAATTGTGAATCTTTTGAATTGAAGAAATTATGAGGTTAAAGAAATATACTTAAAAGCTTTCCTTTGAATCCATGTATTGTCTATTACAGAGATCACAACATTTCTCTATTTAGTTAAGTGAGCATTCTAAGATGAAGATATCCGGTAAACTTAGCAATAATATTGGCTAAGACTTCTATTCCGTTTCGTATGATTGGACATTTTTTTTTCAATTATTCTAATTCCATTTTGCCTACACAACTCAGATTCTTAAACTTGTTCTTTTAATTGTTTTTAATATATAGCTTTGCGGATGTCAATTAGAATTCTCATGACTTTCCTGATTCTTCATGCACCTGTTTAAAATGATTGTGGTATTTCCAGACCATGAGACATACTGTGCAGTGTGTACAGTGAAAAACAATCTAAAAGTAAACAGAAATTGATAGCTGTTTCATTCTTCCCATTGATGTGACATCATGTGTTGGTTTCTCAAACCACTTAATCAACTCTTCATCCATAAATCCCTTGAATGGTGTATTGTCTGAAATTGTCCTCAGTTCGATGGCAAGGCTTTTTTCTGACTCAGTTTTTTGGGTCTCAAACTGCTTGCACCCTGACAAAGATGATTTCTTCATAAGATCACCTGAATCACTCTTTGCATAGCAGCATCTTTATTCCATCTTCCTCCCACCATCCTTTAGGATGAGTATAAATTCCTTGAGGAATTTTGCATTTAGGCGGCATTTTCTATGAAAAGATTAAAAAAGGAGGGAGTTCTGAACCATCAGTGCAAAAGGCTTGGACAGCAGTATAGTGGGTCTTCTTATAACCAGGGGATCAGGAAGGTGCTGTGGCTAACATACAAGCTACCCACCAAGAGCGATGGTACGGGTTTAAATGCTGGAGACAATATTTTTAAGTGGTATCCCGATCTCTACTTAAGGTATTTCTGAGGAGAGCTCTCCGAGTGAGTGCATCATCGATCAAATAGGACTCTTAACGGTGGACCGCTTGGTGCCTTTCATTAAGAGTGAGCTAATGCCAATGCTGGGTTTCTCTCCACCCGTCCTCCTTTCCCATCCATCTCTAATGGAGCCAGTGACCTTACCTGTTTGTTGCTTCCCCTAAAACTACCACTACTAATTATTACCATAAGTCTGTAATATTACTATCTTAACCCCTATAATGGCCACTGTTCTGTTTAATCGCATGTCAAGCATCAAGGGTACCTTATCTGTGTACCATAATTATCCTATCTCACAACACGTTTTTCTCAAGTTTTGTTAAAATATTTCAGGAGTTCTATAACTTTTCTTTTGCATTTGAGTGGCCTTTTTTGTGCTATTCTAATTCTGGTAAGCATGCACTCGCCACTTCTCTTAATGAACTCCTTGCACCATGATGATGTCCCAGAAAAATCTGCAATAGGCATACCTCCTACTAATTTTCTCACCTCAATTAAAATCATTTTTGTTGAAACAGTAATCCCATTTTTTTGTGATTGATTATCATGTTCTTAACATGTTCCTATTTATTAGCTAATAAATCACTATTAACATGTGGGAATTTAGGAGCACATGAACATCAATTTTTTTACTCCTATCTATATGCCTGAAATCAAGCTTCTGCTTCCTAAATTCTTGTATCGCCTTTGAAGTCAGAGGTGGACCAAAAACACCTTTCAAATGCCTTGGCTCCATGTTCTGAAACAGAATTCATGACTTCAAGTTTCAATGTAATGCTGCATGACAGTCTTTTCTCTTTATATCCCATGATATCCTTAATCTATGCTGATGGAAGTTATTCTAATGTTAACTTTTTGTGCAACTCTTAGTTTCTAGGTGTAAAAGCAGATATGCACACTAAATAGAAATGAACATGTTACACATTGAATGACACTATCATAATAAGAATACTTATGGTTAAGTAGCTGTAGACTCCAAGTTTACCATGACAGGTACAAGGGTTAAGTGGAGGGGCAATGTATCTTGTCAGCCCTACGTGTATAAGTTTCACAGCAGCACCAAATATAAGAGATTTGAATATATCATGGACTTTATGAGCAGCCCATATAATTATGGGATCCAGGTACATACCCTGTCTTGCCTGTGATTTCCCCGGATTATTTAACACCCATAACTAGGCTTCATTGGGTGAAACTCTGATTGTTTAAAAGAATCGCCCAGATTTTAAACAGGAATCAACTATTGACTTAATAATAATCTCAAGAAAGAAGATCCTAAGGCCAATAAAAATAATTAAGAAGAAACTCCTATACCGGTATTTCGGTCACACAGGTGACCATCAACGGGGAGAAAGTCAAATAGGGCACTTGAACTAAGAAGAGGAATGTGCACAGGCACCGTCCAAAGTCAAGTGACACTTGACTTTGGACAGTGCCTGTGCACATTCCTCTTCTTAGTTCAAGTGCCCTATTTGACTTTCTCCCCGTTGATGGTCACCTGTGTGACCGAAATACCGGTATAGGAGTTTCTTCTTAATTATTTTTATTGGCCTTAGGATCTTCTTTCTTGAGATTATCACTTGACTTTGGACGGTGCCTGTGCACATTCCTCTTCTTAGTTCAAGTGCCCTATTTGACTTTCTCCCCGTTGATGGTCACCTGTGTGACCGAAATACCGGTATAGGAGTTTCTTCTTAATTATTTTTATTGGCCTTAGGATCTTCTTTCTTGAGATTATTACTTTAACAGCCAATAGCTCCACATCTTCCATTTTTAACTATTGACTTGTCAGAGCTCTTATGCGGCTATTAGATTAAAATGGCTAGATCAGTAATTTTTTTAATCCATATATGTAGTTAAAAATCTATATTTATTAATTAAACTCATGTTCAACATTTGTTAAACACATGCTAGGTACTATCATCAACCAAGGGGCTATTGATAGAAATTGAACTTTCTAAAAAGTTTTCAATCCAAAAATTGAGCCATCAGAATTTTCTTATGATGGTTTGTTTAGAACGGTATGAGAGGAATGGAAAACTAATCATGATGTCCCATGTAATAATCTAAAATGTCAGTAGCTACATTTTTTTTGAGTAGACCTTTCTAAGTTAAGCCTTTTGATACATGTTGCTCCCTCAGTAATACACATAAGGGTGCATGAATGCAAATGTTTCAGGATAATTTCTTTTATTTCCTGACTCAGAATGTGTAAGTACTCATTCTGAAATCAAACGTGAGTTTGGGGCCTCGTCAACCATGGCAAGGAAAGGTAATTCCAGACCAGACCTATTCAAGCCAAAAGACATTTAGAATAAAGTTCTGAAAGATACTTTTTTCTTCTTTAAGAGAGTGAAATTTGGCATCATGCACCTTATCACAGATCCCTAGCATAACCTCTCTGTTTTCTTACGTTAAGGGAAGCTTAGAATAATGGTGGCATCTAAGGTCTGGTTAGCCTTTAAGGTTAAAGAGGTCCTTCTGACCTCAGAAAGATGGTTAAGGAAAGATATGATTTCTTTTACTGGAGTTTTCATGACTTTTAAAGTTATGCATATCAAAAGATA
This sequence comes from Hetaerina americana, assembly GCF_022747635.1. NCBI lineage: Eukaryota > Metazoa > Arthropoda > Insecta > Odonata > Calopterygidae > Hetaerina > Hetaerina americana. Next base: position 94,158,934 of record NW_027286069.1, read on the forward strand.
TACTGCCATGGAAATTGTTTTAATATTTCCTGATATTTTATATTTATTGGTCTTGGAGCCAGGGTAGCATTCTCACATGCCAAACCAGAGGTCCTAGATGTGTTTCCTGCCTAGGTGGCTTTTTCTTCACCTGGTTGGGTGGTTTTAATTGTCTTTGGTGTTGCACTAAGGAAATATAAGTAAGGTGGAAGAAGGGACCATATAGTCACACTCTAAATTGGATGAAAAAACATTTTTAATAAAATATTTTGTGAAGGTATAAAAACTGCTTTTTGAACGGGAGATAAGACTCTCTGAAGTCCTTATCTGGCCAACAGTTAAATTGAATGTATTTACATTATTCACAGTTTGAGATTAATGGTAACGGGGTAACTCATTTTCATACAGGGCTCAATTATCAAATGGGTTTCACCAAGTGTCATGCTAATTTTTTCTCCCTATGTAAATTGTAGATGAGTTTCTTTAGTTCAAATTTGATATCAGGGATTGCTGTGTGAATGGTTGAGAGCTATTCTTCTTCCACAAAAAGGCAGAGAAGCTGAGAAAATGAAAAAGAGAATTCACTTTCTAAAGAATTTATTTGGTTTGGTACAATGTGTGTCACGATGATGTGGCATCATCAGGAAAAAATTCGTAATAAGATAAATATGGAGTATATATAAACAAAGTGTGACGGTGGGAGTGATTGGAGCTCAAATGGAATAGGTTTTTTGAGAGAAATGGTGACTAAAAGGAAGTAAAATTGTAGTAATTCTAAAAAAGTAAATAAAGAATGGAATACAAACATAAGAAACTGTTTAAGGAACATAAGTGGTACTTAAATACTTCTAGAGATCATGAAAAACTATATTACGCTTTTGGAAATCACCATAATTTTCTACAACTGGATAAAATATGCTAAAATATGCCAATAAAAAATATCCCATCAACAGTTCACACGCTGACTTAAGAATAGTACTCCTTTTATTTTGTTGGCTGTGGTGTACATGGCCTAGGGAGGTTTCCGATGGTATCAAACACTATGCACTTTATAGTATTTCTAAGGCCTGGCTAATTTTTAGGTATTATTATGATAGTCTGCTGTTAAAAGCAGAACACATGGGCTAGCTACCACTGCCTTTCTAATCCTCACATGACAACCCAGAAAACAATATGTAACCTCTTTGATTCAATTATGCCTTCTGCCTACCTTCATGCCATCCAAAATGTCTATTATTTCTCCCCCCTCCTACCTATATTGCCCTAATTGTCCCCTCTATCAAGTTCTTCAACATCCCACCATCTAAATGCTCTGCATCCACTTCACTTACCTCCGTTATATATTTCTCAACAACCGTCTCTCCCCCTTGTTTATTTTCTTTTCAATTCATTTTTCTCTTTCCATCCTCCATGCCCACATCTCAATGGCCTCAAATCTACGCCATATACACAAAATTAATTCCTTAGACGACGACGATTCAGGATTTATTACTGGAAAGTTTACTACTTAAGAGAGTAATTAAGTGTTTTGGCGGCAAATATGAGATAGATTAAGACCCTCAATCGCAAACAACTTTCCCGAAGGAAGGAAAGGGAATAAGACATCCCCATCCCTCCCCAGCAAAAGTGGTTCAGAGCCAACCTTCCCGGTACCCCGCCCTTCTTGCTCTTCCCCCTGTACATCATCTTGCCTAAGCGACAAATTTTCCTGTTGTTTCCTATTTATCCAACTGCATAACGCACTTGTGCATCTTGAGGTATGTACAGGTTTCGGATACAGGGTCCGTACAAAAGGTATCGGGACTGGTTCCAAAAATCAAAATTTTTAGCAGTTATCATTATAATTACTTAATAATCTTCAAAATATATTCATCCTGCATCGATAAATTTAGTTCGGCGCGTCTGCCACTCGTCAAAAGCCCGCTGGAAGTCGGTTTCCGGGATACTGTTGACATGTATTTGTCGTCGCCGCTTGAACCGCCTCGATGTAGTCGAACCGATATCCTTTGAGCTCCCTTTTTATTCGCGGAAACAAGAAAAAGTCAAGTGGATCCAAATCGGGGCTGTAGAGTGTGGGGTGAGGAAACGTTGCTACAAGCGACAGTTTTTGTTCCTCGCTCAAGACTTCGGCATGGCACCACCTTCGCGCACACATTCCTCATCGCAAGATACTTTGTTACAATGGTGTGGACGGTTCCGACTGAAAGGCCGGTATCCTCAATGATAAGGGCGATAGTTAAAACGCCTGTCTGAGTCCAAAACCTTTTCCCTTTGGCCACCTGAGCATCGGTTCGAGCGGGCGTCCGACGCGGCGCTCTTCTTCGTCGAGCTCCCGGCTTTCCTTAAACATTTTTTGCCGCTCAAAAACTCTAGTGCGGCTTAAGGCATCACCCCCATTAGCCTGTTTAATGAGTTCAAGGGTCTCCGACGCGGATTTCTCGAGTTTAATGCAAAAATTCACAGCGTAGCGTTGCTCGACGGTGCGCTCCATGCTGGCGCGACGACACCACAAACAACCACACATCACAAAAATCCACCTCTTGTTTCAACGCATGCCCGGAGGCGACTGAACTAAAGCGCGCCTAAGTGGTGGGGGACCCCTCTGCCGAGCCGACCGGTCTGACCCTCACCCACCGTTGAGGCTACAGCGCACTAGCCCCGATATCATTTGTAGATTTCTTTTGTAGCACCAGGATATAGAGGAAATTATACGTGAGAGAAGGGTACTGGGTTCTACAGAAGAAAAATGGGAATATATAAAAAAGCAATATCGAAAGACATTAAAGAAACTATTGAAAAATGGCATGGGAACCATGGATTATGGACCAAATGATTGGAAAGTTGGACCAAAGAAATAAATTGAAGATAGATTATACAGAATTGAAGAGGGACTTACTGAAGAGTCGTATGTCAGTTTATGTTTTGTTAGGAGATGCAAAGGAACGTATCTTTGCACCGTTGCATAGACTTGACCCATCTAAAACCACCTTAACCGGTAAAATACCTAATGATTATCCAAAATTGATTATTTGTACAATAACTCACATAAGTCATATTTTGAAAAACATCTTGAATCATTTTTATTCCTTTGAAATTCATCGTCGTGAATACCCTCAAATACTCTGTAATGGATATTAACTCCCAAGTTTATTTTTTTATTATTCAATAGTCAAATCGTTTCAAACGTTACCAAAACAATGTTTCATCTACAAACGATTTGACTATTGGATAGTCAAACAAAATAAACTTGGAAGTTAATATCCATTACATATTTTAGGATATTCACGACGATGAATTTTGGACTTATTTTCCCGAAATGAGTAAGGGATAATCTTCTTATAAAATTTTTAAAAAATTGATGGCTTAGTTGATTGTAAAACAAGTTTTCATTCAATTTAAGATTGCTCAAAATTATCAGCAAAATTCTTTGAATACATCTACATTATGTCGAATGTATGGCCCAATCAATGTTTTACAATTTCAACAACAAAAGAAGTGGCTGACGTCTATATTTTTCTTAAAGAAGAATATTGCTCGCGTTCAAGTTCACTAAAATTAAACATCAAGAAGTTGAAGTTAATGAACCTTAATTTTTATTTCTCACTATCCTTCTCCATACTCAATACAAGTTTGGATTCAATTATATTCATTTAACTCCACCATCTTCCGAAATTTGAACCTTTGACATACTACGCAGTGCGTTAATGGATGGTTTCCTTGATCTCAGCTCGTTTATCCAAATAATTGACCGAAGTCACTTGCGTGTGGCATTTCTGACATAATACCGGATGTGGTCATAACCGCCATTAGGAATATACCGACACGCTAGCACTCTGATAAATGTTTCCCTTTCGGAAATGTCGTCATTCCAGCGGTGAATAAATGCGAGCGATGGGGATATGATTTCCTACTGTGGTGACGCGTCGCAGACTAATGTGGGATAATGAGAAACAGTTTTCGAAAACATACATGCATCGACTTAGTTAGAGACATTTTAATATTCATTTTTTTTATTTCCCAATCTGAAGAATCCTCATCAAGCACTAGTAACCGTAAAACCAGCTACGTGTGTATTTTTTTGAGAATTTATTGTGTAAAGCACGCCAAAAATCATTTTAATTACTTAATCTTAGTAGGGATTTTATGTGAGCGGCACAAGAGGCAACTTATCTGCCATATTTACCTACTTCGTTCTCATCATAAATGTTTTATCGAGAGTAAATACGAGCATTTGGTCAATAATCATGCAAATAGCCGCATGAGTTATAATTGGATAAATTAAACGAAATCGGTAAGATAAATTTGCATCAGATCTGCTTAGATGTATCTACTGACCAAAATACCCTAAATCCGTTTACTTGAGAGAGTCCTGAACTCTACCAAACCTAAAATTTGGTACTCATTGACATCCAATAAATATAGGTGTGATAGGAGAGTGATTGTTTCATTTTTGTACGAATAATAGCCCTCATAGCATTGACACAAAATGGGCATAAAATCTTAACGGGCACAAAACTACAAGGGGTACAAAATCCTAACATGTCCTGATCCTGACAGCTCAACTTGTCATCATTCTGTTCTTTGAAAATATGACGTGCAGTTTTGTCTTTTCGGCTTGTCGTCTCCCCCTTGTAAAGACGAGGAGCTGAGGGCGATCCAGTGTCGAATTTCCGGGGAAATGTTGAATAAGAATGTAACTTATATCAGTTTAGTCAAAATCAATTTATAAGTTTTTGAGGGCACTGGGTAATTGTAAGCAACTTATTGGAACATAATTAATTACATATATGTATATGTATCAAATAATTTACATCAAATTTTCTATAAAAAATGGAATTAAGTGCTCCGAACCACTTGAAATATTGATAATGGCATACTGTGAGTCTGCTCTGAGTAAAAAATATGTTTATAAGAGGTACAAACTCTTCCAAAATGGCCGAGAAGATGCCACTGATGAACCTCGATCCGGACGCCCCAGCATGTCAGCAACAGATGAAAAAAGTTGAAGCAGAGAAGAAAATTGTTTAAAAAAAATCGTCGATTCACTATTAGAGAAGTTGCTGAGGATGTTTGTATATCGGTTGGCTCGTGACATGCAAATTTTGGATGTTTTGAGCATGCGACCTGTTTCAGCGAAGTTCGTTCCGAAACTGCTTAATTTTGTTCAGAAGAACCGTCGCATGAGCATCGCTCTTCGCTGTTGACTGAGATCAACGATGATCCTGATTTGCTCAAAAGGATCAAAACTGGCAAAGGATCATGGGTTATGATGTCGAAATCAAAGCCCAATCGTGCCATTGGAAGAATCTAGAAAAGCCAAGGCCGAAAAAAACACGCCAAGTTCATTCAAATGCCAAGGTTTTTCTCACTGTTTTCTTCGATTGCCGCGACGTAGTGCATCAGGAGTTCTTACCACAAGTTCGTGCGGTGAATAAGGAATATTACCTTGAAGTAATGCGCCGTTTGCGAGAAGAAATGCCAAAAAACGTCCGGAATTGTGGTAAAACAATTCATGGCTTTTGCATCACAATAAAGCACATGCTCACTCATCGTTGCTTTTGAGGAATGTTTTGGCCAAAAAAAACACCACAATCGTGCTTCAGCCACCATATTCGGTGAATATGGTGGCTGAAACACGACTTTTTCCCGTTCGAATGACGAAGCACCCCCTGCGACTTTTTCCCGTTCCCAAAACTGAAGAGACCTATGAAAGGGCGGAGATTTGTGACGATTGAGAAGATAAAGACTGCATCGCTGGAAGAGCTCAAGGCTATACCAAAGAGTGCTTATCACAATTGCTTCGAGGATTAGAAAAAGCGTTGGCACAAGTGTATTATATCTGGAGGGGATTAATTTGAAGGGGACAACTTGAATATTGAAGAATAAATAAATATTTTTTCATAAAAATATAAAGTCACCTAACTTTTTGAACACTCCTCGGAATAGATTGGAGGTACAAGAGGCTTATCCGCAATCTGTAGGCGTCTCGGACTGCTCAGTTGCGATTGGGGGACGGAGAACCCGAATGGGCAGTGTTAGGAAGAGGTGTAACGCAGGGTTATCCATTATCACAAGTTCTGTTCAACGTATATCTGGAGTAAATGAATAGAGAGGCATGGGAAGAACTGGAGGTAGGAATGAAAGTCGGAGGGAAAATCGTAAAATTAGTTAGTTTTGCTGATGACCAAGCTTTAGTTTGTCAGTCAGCCAAAGGGTTGCAGGCATTGCTGAGTGATTTGGAAATTCAATGCGATATATATGGGATGATAATAAATGCTAATAAAACAAACGTTTTGCTATTTTCCAGAAAGAAAAAGGCTAAGCTAAAACTTAAAATAGGATGGCCAAAACTAGAGCAGGTAGAACAGTTTACGTATCTTGGAAGTGTCTTGGGCCAAAACGTTCGAAGTAAGGACGTAAGGAGAAGAATTGTACTGGGCTAAGAGACTTTCACAAGGAGGAGGAAGTTGATGACAGGGCCGTTGAGTAAGGATGTTAAGAAAAGACTCGTAAACACTTTGATATGGAGCGTAGTTATGTACGGCGCAGAAACGTGGTCATTGAAGCAGGAGGATAGACGTAGATTGGAGGGTTTTGAAATGTGGGTTTGGAGAAGAATGGAGATGGTGAAATGGACAGAGAAGAAAACAAATGAGGGAGTACTTGGTATGGTGGGCGAAGAGAGGGGTTTGTTGGGAGAAATCCTATGGAGGCAGGAAAAGTGGATGAAGGGGGTATTGACCGGCAGCGGGATGTTGAAGACTGTGGAAGAGGGGAGAATGTTAGGCAAACGAGGAAAGGGAAGGAACAGGATAGGGATGTAGGGAGGAAGAAAGTACTCAGAGATGAAGAGGGACATGAGATAGAGTAGGATGTTGGATTTTGTGTTTTGTTAGGAGTCACAAATTATTTATTTAGTAGCTGTGTCCAACCAAAAACCTACCTTAACCGCTATATTACCTGATAATAAAATATATGAAAGCGATAAAACGCACATCACTCGGCTCCGAGGGCAATTCATAAGCGTGACCCGGCCCTTCCACAACCATCAGACCGACAGAGTCTTTTTTAATAGCCATACATTTTTTTCGGGAATCCATAATGGGTCTGTGAATTCCATTTTCTCAATTGGAAGTGTGGGCTCAGGAAACATCTTCTAAAAGCTAATTGGGCGCGGACCCATAAACTTAAAGTAGGTCATTCTGGGTTTCCCTACTCAGTCCTCGAAGCCAAAAGCATTCCGTATATTGTGCGCGTCTGTTCCTCGTTGACAAAATATTCAACGAAATTTAAATAAGTAAATTCTCAGTATGGAATTGACATTTCAGAAGAAAACGCATCCTTGCTTAGTGAAAATAACAGCCATAGAGCATTATGTTACAAATACCTTGCATGTAGTCCCATCGCGTGCTTATGACTAATTATCCCAAACAACTTCAATTTTATTATAATTCAGAGTGCCATTGATTTTTCAGCATAAAAATCGTCTTTACTTAATACAGATATCACGTGGATTAGGACAAAAAATCACCCTCTAGTTAGGTACTACAAACGTCTAGATATAAAATATTTTTCCAGTGAAACTAGATTGCGATGTACTATGTTGCTTCCTTTAAAGATAGCGTTAAGATTATCTGTTCCCGGAATTTGTGTCAATATCCTTATGATAGGAGTCTTTCGCCTTATTTGAGAGCAAAAATGCCGTTGCTTCTCGGGAGACGACGTTATTTGAATCCCTATTTGCGTGATCACCCGATCTGTCGCACCTCGTGAATGCTGGTGTAATAAATCGCACTCGTTCAGAGAGTGCAGGATCAAGGCCGAGTGTTTTATTCTAAGGGCCCGCTTAAACATTGACTTATATTAATTTAAAGACGTTAAAAATATATGAGAATTCCTCTAATATCATGCAGGTCCTGAAAATTACGAAGGTGGTCGTGAGTGTAGGGAACTTGAAAGTGATTGGACATTTAAAAACTAAGCCAATGGAAAAGCACAAGTTCCAAGCAGTAACAAGGAATAGAAGGATTTTCACATTAAACTGCTATCTCCTCAGAATTAGCACCCGAACGCAACTCACTTTCGTTAGGTTTTTTTTTATTTTCATTTTGACATCCAAGACTGGGCGAGACTGGAGTTAGAGGGAAGGAGATCGGAGGATATATTCACCACATTCCAAAGAATTAACAGTCATAAAAATCATTTAATTGAACACTTTTATGACATAAAATTTTATTATATACGGGTAGAAGTGTTATTCACCATTTTTAAACTGGAATAGGAGGTCGGTTCGAGACTATCTCTAATATATATTTAAAGTGTATAAATTCAGATGATTCTTTAAGGAATTTTTGGCTGGATTCCAAGTCGTTTGATTTCCTTACTTAGGTAATTCTTAGATATTTTATAACAACGCCAAAAACTTTCAGCGATACGGTAATGTGTAGCGTGTCAATATGTGTTCAAACAATACGAGAAGCACATACTATCATTATAACAAAACAACAAATTAAGTACTTTTAAGAATAGATGTAAGGCATATATGTAATAATTTGATTGATGTGTGGTGTATTGTATTATATGTAATAGCTTAATGTGTTTTTTTAATTTATCTTTTTTTTTCTTGCTGATTAATGGTTGTAAATGGGATGGGGATTCACTTGTTTTATTAAAGAGATTTGTGTTTTGAAGTCTGGTTTTATGTATTATCTTTTACGATTATTTGGGACTTGTGTGCCACCTGACAATGTCTATCAGCACATATGTATTTTTAATAATAATAATTACAAATGATAGCGAGGAGGATTATCTCATGCCTAAATTGTGGAACCTATTCTTCGTGTCGGATTTTTGCTTTACATCTTTAGTCGATTGACGGCATCTTAAGAATTTGGAGAATGCATTTCAGTTTACGAATCGATCATTTCGAACAATGCAATATTTAAAATCGAGCGTCTAAATTGTTATGCCCTCAATAAACTGCGCGGTGTTAATGTCTTTTATTAGGTTAAAGAGCCAACTTTTATGGTTTCTGGCACTTGGTAATTTTCACTCATGGTGTTCAGTCCGTGTTGGTCATTCGGTGAATGTCATGTTCAAGGTTAACACCAGTGACGTGGCAATCGGGAAGTTCTTTTCGGGGCCCGAATCCTCCCATAAATCACGGGACGAACAATTAGTGCCATGACGAAAAATATATCGCATTCACGTTATCTAACATTTCTGGGAGCGAGTTCCCTCCCCTCCCCCCCTTCTGTCTCATCATACCCCCCCGACGTTGATCCCGGTTTATTAAACTTGTCACTCACAGCTCATCGCAAGACGTGCCTAAGATGGACATTTCAGTCAAGCAGTGAGTTCTTGACCAAAAAATGAAAATTTCTTGAATGAAATTAGAATAATGGTAGCATTGCGGGAGTAATTTCGCGAATTTTTGTTAATCCAAGGCTGCCATACATTCTTTCCTATGTTAGTCCGTTGGTCGTCCGAGTTCCCAAAATATATCCGAGCTCCGTCTCGATTATGCATTTTGTAAATCCTCAAGTAGTTCACCCCCTGGAGAGACCAAATAACAAGCCAAGAGTAACTTCTCATGTTTCAGTTGTCTAGAAATAAAACTGAAGATTGGTACGTATGCATAAGACAGTTTCTTTGGTGGATGTGTGAGAATTGAATAAATTAAGTTAAATAAAAGTTAATTACAGTTTCATAGTCCAAAATGTAATTAGTACAATTCACATTTGAATTTCATGTCTGCGATCCTGGATTGCTTTATTCAGTGATCGTGGATTCATCAACCAAATGTACTCATAAATCATTTCATTATTTTGCATGAGAACATACAAAATTTGGATAGAGTATTATTACGAGGAAGTACTGGCTAGCTTAAAAATTACAATGCGCGAATGGCCATTACTCTCAAAGTAATTCCCCATGCTAAAGTTGCCGACGAAATCCTCACCGATTTTCGTTATCTCCATCACTTATCGCTTCGGCTTACGTTTTTGTCCCCATCTGTTGACTAATCATATCGCAAAGCTTTTTGAAGTGGGTGTTCTTGGTTACACATTCGCGCTCAACTTAAGTAAAATATTGCACCTGTTTAACGGCTTCCTGACTTTTCCCTTTGATAACAGATTGAAGGCTCTTTTTGACTCGCATTTAACTAATGAATTAGGTGTCATAAATTAGGTATCATCATCTAATTTGGCCATATTGCCCTCGACTCGCGATAGTTATTTTTCAGGAAATGAGAAATGGCGACTTGAAGATAGAATGCATTAAACTTACTACATTCTATTCTCTATCCTACTGCATTAAGCTTTCCCATATTAAACTTCAAAGATGATGACTCCGGCTGAATAAGCTCCATCACATCAAGCCATCATCACGGGTTTATCACTCAGAGGATTGGTTTGTAGCAGTCGTTCAAGCGATCCTGCTCTCTGCCACTCTTCATATTCTCACAGTTCTTCGTATCGACATTTTCCTTTGTCCTCTTCATGTAGTTTATCCTTCGCCTTCCCATATGATTCTTTCCCTCCATGTTTCATTGAGTTGTGATCTTCAGTGAACTATCGTGCCTCAGCATAATCCAATCCAATTTCTCTCTTCTTTTTGCATGTGTCCTCCAGAGGCTTCTCTCTTCATCCACTCTTGGAAGTCTTTCATTTATTACTATATCTATTTTATTTGGAGATCATATAAAGGGCTCTGATACTGTCAGTCTGAAAAAAAACAGGTTTACCGTTCTTCATATGCATTAATTTTGTGCTAGAGATTATTGATCCACCCAAATTGCCTTTGTCGTTAGCCCGCGGTCCAACTTTCAGCTCATTCTCTCCTTCACTTAATCTTCGATTTAAACCAAGAGAAATCAGCCCCGATTCTCATTTTGCGCGTGCGTCACATCTCGGCATTTCATGTGTCACATTTTCAAATTTCACATCTAATTAGCATGGCATAATGGAAGCTCTCACACAGTATTTATTTTAGAGTTTCAGTGGAAATATGCCACTGCTGGTAAATCGTTTCTTACGCCAGTCTTTTTCGGAGTAGATATTTTGATTTTTTATCTGTCGCCGCCTTTTACTTTTCACATTTTCCCTCATTTTTCGCATTTATTTATTTTGAGAGAGCCCAGGCATTTCGTGTGTTCTGTTCCACGCTAAAGAGGTTCAATAAATCTGGTAATAGCCTGTTAATTTTATCGTTATGATGACTTATTTTCTCATCGTAAGAATTATTATTGCATTTTTTAAATAATACAAAAGGGAAAACCTTGCCCGTTGTAGCAGCTCGGCCGTTAGTTAGCCGTTGCTAAGGACAATTGAAATGTTTTTTTCTTCATTTCCTAATGGAAAAAAGCAAAATTTGTTGCTAAAAACCGACGGCGAAGTTAAAAACTACTTGGCCTAACTAGAAATACTAGCTCTAGGAATATAAAAAAAATAAGGTTGAAACTTGAAAAATGAACAAAAAGCATGTTTTTAATGCAATAATATAATATTTCATGAAATTTAGGTCGCAATTGAGTCCTAACACGACTTTCTTAAAATGAAGAAGACTTTCTTTCTTTCTCTCTGTCTTTTCTCTCAAACAAAGAGAGATCCAGTGCTGGTGCAATTTTTCGTTTTTAAACACTGATGTTAATCTGTATTTCTTTCGATTTGCACAGTACAATTCGAAATTATTTCCCTTTTCCGACAAAATGAACTATTTTCATGCAAAACTGAAAGATCAATGATCATTTATTTCCTAAAATGATTTTAAATTACTCATATGAATATGTACCTACGGACACATATATAATCATTGTTAATTTCGCCAAAGCAGATGGGAGAAGGGAATGAAGTATCATTAAGGAGGAAATGATTGTATCTAGGAAATCAATGCTATGCTACCAATGAGGGATAATATTGCCTTCGCATAATGTAAATGAAAGAAGAGGTTGCAATGGGCAGTTTGAAAGAAATTTTTACTAGAGGATTCCTATGCAAAGAATAGCTTACGAGAAGCTGAAACTAATTCCTTTTCCACAACCTTGTGACTGAAAGTAGCTTCTATTTATAAGACAAGTAGTTATTAACGCCTGCTTGCATCCATCACATTTTCCTCTCAAAATACTCTGCTATACAATAAGTTCAACACCTCAGTTCTTATTGAACCAAGCACCTAACAGCGATATATTAATTTTGGCAGTTGAGAAATAAAACGCTCTATTATTAATTCTTTATCCATCGGATATCACCGCAACAACCGTGATTCTCTGAACAAATTTCTTTCCGGACCTAATGCAACCTTTTCGTTCCCTTGAGTATAGTCTGAAATTTTCTTATCCACAGTATATCCGTTCGGTGTTTTCATTTACGTGAACAATCCAATTTACCATGGAAAATTATTGCTTCTGGTAAATAAAATAAGCTTGTGGATAAAAATTTCGACATTTTAAAGTATTAATTATGGCTGAACATTTTCCATAGCATGTTTCGCTACTTTTAATACAGACGATATCTACTTCATATATGACTAATGGCCCGATGCCGCAGAATAGTGAAAATTATTGATATTTTTTATCTACTTCCTTGGGTTTTGTTAAGTACGCAACTTAGTAATGGACTAGATTGACGGGAAATTTGTAGGACGGTGATTATTAAAAATGTAATTCTAGTAGTAGTAGTAAGACATTAGTCAAAAAAAATTACGACCCCAAAAAATAAGTAAGCTTCTCGTAATATTGCCTCTAGCGGAAATGAGACGTTTATGAAAATGTGAACTCCCGTGATGCCATTATTTACTTCTTCTGCTTCTGTGAGTTATTTGCGGAGGTTGATGTAATTCAGGCGCGACTGAAGGGAGAAGTATGTTTACAGCATTACGCAGGGGAGGGTTTCTGGCGTGACTTTGTTTTCTCAACCTTCAATTTCTGCGGCCATCGGAATCTGCAATATCATCGCATGGCAGGAAATACATTTTTTAGAGCTACGCCGGTAAACTGGGTATGGTAATTTTTCTGCAATGGTGTTATCCCTATATCTTATTATATGAAAGATTAAGGCGTACACAAGGCATTCTATTATTCAATAGTTCTGTTTTACCGTGGTGGGGATATTCCTAAAAATTGCGTAGGATAATTACTTGCGATAATTGTGATAATTTTAAATTTAATATTGCATCTTTTTTGGTGAATGGTTCGCTGTCATACGAGTGAGAGCAGTATTTGGAAGAACTTCTTAGGTAAGGGTATGTTTTGTGTGTGTGTGTCGGTAAGCCGGAATCCTTTCGTTCCTCTTGTGAAATATTCGATTAACAAATAATAATCATACCTGCAGGTAGGTTCTTTTTCTTAATGGCGACTTATCAACCCTATCAATCATGTATAGCTATACTGGATGAAATGAGCATACAGGGTCGCACCCAAAAGTGGTAGGACTGATTTTTTTACAAGAATTTTATTGACGATATACTTACATCGACTTAATAATCTTCAAAGTATGCTCCTTGAGCTGCTACACACTTAGTATAAGGTTGCTCCCATTCCCCGTACGCCCGCTGGAAATTTTCTTTGGGGATGCCGTTGATGACCCTCGTCGAAGCCTCTTGAACGGCCTTTATCGAGTCAAAACGTCGTCCCTTGAGCTGTCTTTTCATCAGGGGGAAGAAGAAGAAGTCCGGTGGGGCTAGATCGGGAGAATAGAGCGGGTGCGGCAACGTGGCAACGTGGCAACGCCGTATTTGGCCAGGAGCTGTCTGACGACGAGCGCGCCATGGCACGGCGCGTTGTCATGATAAAGCACCCAGCAGTTTGCGATGGCCGGTCGGACTCTTTTCACGCGTTCTCGGAGGTGGGTGAGCACCTGCACGTAAAAGTTCGCATTCACAGTCTCCCCTGGTGGGACAAACTCCTTGTGAACCACTCCATGACGGTCGAAAAACACAATCAACATCGTTTTGATTTTTGATTTGCTCATGCAAGCCTTTTTTGGACGTGGGGATGCGGAAGTGTGCCATTCCGCGGATTGTCTTTTCGTTTCGGGGTCATAATGAAAAACCTATGTTTCATCACCAGTTATCACATTGTCCGAACAATTTTCATCCCGGTGCAAATTGGCTAACACTTCTTCGGAAATGCGCACACGCGTTGCCTGTTGGTCGACACTCAGAATTTTCGGCACCATCTTGGCGCACACCTTGCGCATGGGCAAATCCTGTGAAATAATGCGTTGGACGATGGATGCAGACAGACCCAACTGGTCTGCAATTTCTTCAATGGTTAAGCGTCGGTCTGTGTTCAGCAGTGTCCTCACTCTGTCCACATTCGTGTCGGTTCTTGCCGTCGACGGCCGTCCGGAGCGATGGTCGTCTTCAACGAGCTCCCTACCCTCTTTGAGCAACTTGTGCCACTCAAATACTATGGAACGGCTTAAGGCAGTGTCCCCATAAGCCTGCTTGATCATATCGAGGGTCTCAGTCGCCGTCTTCCCGAGTTTCGCACAAAACTTCACGGAATAACGTTGCTCTAAATTCAGATTCATTTTGTTTTTCGACGCGGACAAAAAACTTGCTTCACTAATAACGGTGTCCTCACTCAACGACAGCCCGCAGGCGACTGAGGTTGGTGTTGGTCTGTTGCTAAGAGCCCCCTCCACCTTACCCTGCCAGGCAGACCCGCGCGTTCGCGCCAGAGACAATCAGTTCTACCACTTTTGGGTGCGTTCCTGTGAAAGAAAGTCGTGGTTGCATGTCCATTTTGAAGCTGAAAACTAGCAATTTATTCATTCAAAAATATCGACATATATTTACTTTAAAACAAAATAGAGCTTTGGAATGTTATCGAAACAAAATCATTGGCAATTCCTCTGGAAGGAATGGGGAAGGAGTGATTTCCATTTTCTTCCATGTTACTTGACTGTAACCGCTAGTGTTTGTTTTGAAAATGATTTTCAATTGCCCTAAACTTCGTCAACAGCTCTTCTAGCGAGAGGCACGAGAGATAAATTAGCAGAGGGGGCGTTAACTATGATTAGTTATGCAGCATGCATAAGGTACGTGATATGAGCCCAGAGAGGATGGATACTTTTTCTGGGGAATCATGCATGAACTTAGGGAAACTACGAGCATCTCTTGCCATGTCCTAGGAATTTCTTCGTGCCGAACAAAAATTCGCCCATTTTAAAAGCATATGCGTAACCATATCCTGAATAGTGGGGAGGAGTAAATTAATGCAATAGATCAAATCAAAGGGGCTCCCACTTCCATACGATAGGGTGACCTATTTCAAAAGTCTTCACTAAGACAGGGATCAATTATAATAGTCGATCTTTTCCCTTGGTCCGGGATGCCTCATTTAGTGGGAGCAACCCAGAAATTTAGCGTTGCATTGGTCCTTCAATGGTTATTTTAGAAACACCCCGCAAATAGTTGAACCACAGTAGGAATCAAACTCAACTAATTGAGTTTACTATACATCATAAGGATTTTGACCGAGTTCTACTCTTTCCCTGCACCGAGGCGGTGCTCTTCTTTAAAAGAAATAGGTTCAATAAAATCACAACATGATATTAATTCTTTAAATTGAAATCGCATCGCTGTTGTTTGGTGCAACCAATTCTACGAAGTATAGTTCCTTGCAATAAGCAGATGGGTATTAAAATAAATGCAGTCACCTTAATTAATAGCGATCACATAAAATAACCTCCCTGCTTTCTATGTAATATTTCGAATTATAGGTTAAAGTAGGATTTTGGTCTTCATCAAAACACACGAATCTAAAGTCACTGAATATTTATTTAGATATTAGTTAAGTATATTATAATAGATATTTTATCAAAATTGGTGCTATAATCCATGTAATACAATGTTAGTCACAATTATGCATTTCAATAAATGATAAAGAATCTTCAATTTTAATTAACATTTTTAATGGCAAGGGTGTGGAAATCCGCGATGGAATTATTGTATTTTTTTGCTTTTCAATGATTATTATTTTTACCTGTGGGCATATTACTTACCTTTCAAGTGATGCATCGTTCGCTTAGTTCTCTATTCGAAGTATATGCACATTCGAAGTACATACAGTGCACAATGTGAATAAACGTAAATTTATTAACGTGATATCTTAAAATTAGACGTTTTATTTTCTTTTAGAATAAACTCGTTTACTATAGTCCATAGAATGGCTGGGAGGTTTTCCTCTTGCATTGCAGACAAAATATAAATGAATACAGTGATTTGAATTTCCTTTAGCTCTGAAGAAAGGAGATATAACATTCTTCAAGAAGGCCGGAAATGCAAAAAAGCCCACCCAATTGAATTTTGGTCGAAAAGTTGTTAATGATTCCAGCTGAGATTGGCAAGTAAACACGTCAGCCTGCTTTATCTAATTCTTTGTGGTTCAAGGCCTTCTTCAAGGATGAATAATGAGTTAATTTTTTTCTCAGCTGAAAATCTTGGTAACTAATCAGGAGGGGCATATAATTAATCAGAAGACTAGAGGTATAAAACTCATAGACCATCAGCAGTATCCAAAAAGCATAGAAATTCACTCCATCTTGCACAGTACCGTAACTACTATTCTTCCGATGAATACAGGTGCCAGTCCACATCAAGCTACCAAGCTGTAGTAGCATTTGCATCAATTTGCACGATTCATATTTGGTGCGACTTGAATGAGCTCAGAAGATATAGAAAGTTGTGTGTTTTTGCGCCCCTAGCGGTAATAATGGCAAAAACTAGTAGGGGCCTAATGTTGGGCATGTGCTGTTTCATGTAATGTAAATTATAATTATAGTTAAGTTTCTCGCATAAGTGATTATATTCCAAAGTCGTTGTTAAAAACGTATTGGAATTGTAGGTGTCTTGGTATTCAGACTTATTCTTTGATATTTGCAGCCACGGAGGTGCTAACGTCTATATCGTGGAATTTAGTTACGACAGCACGACATTATTTTAATGATATTCAAATCTCAGTGATCATAGTTTTGTGGTTTACTTTCGTGTGACGTTGGCGTGCTGTAATTGTTTTCGCTTTGAAGTAAGCGCTCGAGGTTGAAATGACGCACGTACGGATAATTTTTTTAGCCATTCGAACCCTAGGCCTGTCGAGATCATGTTTTTTACCTAGGGCAAGCAGAACACTGTCACTGGTGAGAACACAAGGATTCTATTGGAAACGTGGTCATTAGATGAACTACTTTTCTTGGAGATTTATGATAAATTTTGTGGTTCGTGAAAGGTGAGTATTTTTGGGAGAACAATAGCGTATGTTATTGACGTATTAAGATGACGAATTTTTAGAATTTTCGTTCGAATTTCGCTTATTGCGATGGAAAGTAGTTGAAGATTTGATTTAATTACACCGGTAGTTGCTGTCAGATAGTTTGATTGGGCGTACCTATAATATGTTAATTTGTTTATCTTTGCCTTAGAACCTACCGAGTGTAGTGCGATAGGCGCAAGAGAACTCCGTCGGCAAGGTCGAGAAGTCCCGGCTATAATTGTTTTTAGGGAAATCGGCGACGTTCATTCAGTTGTAAGCTGCTGCTGTTCTCGGCAGGTAGGCAATCGGGAGATCGGAGTAGTCTTCAAGACTGGCAATGCTGTCGAAAAGCAGTAAATTGGCTACTACTGTGGCGCAAGAGTTTTTTCTTAGGGAGAGGAAATGCTTTTCAACGGCTATGACATTAAAGAAGAAGCATAGGTAAGGGGCTTGGTTCTTAATTTGCCGTTTGAAGTGTTGATTCGTGTTTGATGTGCATTATTGTTTTTAGTTGTAAGCTTCTGGTCGTTGGTGGGGGATCCGGTGGTTGCAGTGTTGCAGCGAAATATGCATCAAAATTTCAAAAAGGCGATGTTATAGTAATTGAACCAAGTGAGGTAATTTTATTTGTTCTGTCCGAAAATCCTCGTTTTCTTATTTCAGTTTACAGAAAGAAACGGATTTAATTGAAATGGCGACTTCCTAATTTTTCAGAAACATTATTATCAGCCTATGTTTACACTAATCGGAGGCGGAATGAAGAAACTGGAGGATAGTTGCAAACCAACTAAATCTGTGCTCCCCAAAAATGCTTTATGGTTGAAAGATTATGCAGTGAAATTTGACCCAGCAAAGAACCAAGTTATTACCAAAGATGGTGATTCAGTGGAGTATGAGTTTATGGTTATGGCCATGGGACTTCAGTTAAATTTTGATCAGGTATATTTTTATTTTTCAATTCCCAGTTATTTAGATTGTCGCGCATCTTGCCATGCATTTTTATTTTTTTCCATTGCCTATATTATTGTCATGCATCTTGCGGTTCCTGAAAATGCAGTAATTAATGCATTGAAATTGCAATTGTTTAATTTTATGCCATTCTTAATATTGTCAACAAGATTATTCACTTTGATTTTTGTTGTTGATGGGTGGCTAATTTTTTCAAAAGTCTTCTCTATTATTAGAAACATATTCAGTGAAAAATTCTTGAATCGATGTGGAATTAATGTTAGATTGCATCCCATTATTATCTGACTTGCGAATATTCAGTGTCTCTGCCTTAATGGAATTCAGTATATGCATAGATATAATCCCTCGGATTTACCCCCTGTTAAAAGATAACCTTGACCTTGTTGATATGACCCAAGAATGCCAGTAACAGTGTCACCACACTTAGTGTGAGAAATTTAAAATTAACTGGTACTATCCTGACTGCAATAACATTATAGTTCATTAAGCTGATTAGATGTAGGTACAAATATTCAAACTGCAAAACGTTCTTCATTTGCAGTTGCAGTAACCCCATTCCTTTTTACAATTAGAACACCATTAAAAGGAGTTCATTCAGTCTCTTATGCATTATTTTCGCCCAGCTTTCATAATGCATGATTTGTATGGATCAACATGATTTATGACTGTATAAAAGAAAGTCTGCTATGCTAATTCTGTTAAGGGATTAAGGATAAGCAAGTACTTTTATGAGGTCAAACTACGTTATATTTGGGGTAATGTGAACCCCTATTACCTATTTACTAAAATAAGCACCGTTTAAATCATCCCTTAAGCTTTAACTTTACAGAATACTGTGATGCCGATTGCTGGTAATTGCATACATGATCCTTTTCACACAGACTGAGGAAAATTACAAAGTTTCTACTTCACATGCATGCTCAAGTAATTTTCCAAATCCTTTTGAAAATTGTTTGATGTAAGGAATATGAATTCAACAGCAAGTTAGGATATTTTCTGGAGTATAACTATAATATTTCAATATAATATACTTATGTGATGGTAAAAATAAATGTTTTGCAGGTTGATGGACTTGTTGATGCTTTGAAGACGCCAGGTGTATGCTCTAATTATTCACCTGCATATGTTACAAAAACTTATGAAGAATTGAAAAAATTTAAAGAAGGAAATGCTATTTTCACATTCCCAAATACTCCTGTAAAATGTGCCGGTGCACCACAGAAGATAATGTATATAGCTGAACATTATTTTCGTAAGGTAGGTCATGTTATGTTACCAAATGGGGGCACACATTTTTCTATTATTATGAATGAAAGATTGACTTAGATTCCCGAGCTGAGTGGCTTTTCATCAGTTTTGCCAGTTTAATGAATTTTAGTTAAGTTAGCTTTGGCACACTCTTTACAATATATTTATTCATAGAGTTAGGTTGTTATAGGATGTGTTATTTTCATTATATTAACTAGCCTTCCATTTAAAAATTAGTCCAATCGGCAAGGGTTGAACTCATCAGGTAATAAGCAAAATGCTGTCATGTTCATCCCATTAGACTAACACTCGGTTATCATGATAAAACAAGATTTAATTTAAAAATCATTGTTAATATAGTGATGAAGGGATGGGAGATGAAATTTGAGGGTTATGGAGAACGTTGGGTGTTATACATATGAAGAAAGCTGGTGGTGAATGGGGAATGATTCTTGGAAGGTTTTAAGTACAAAGGAGTGTCAGGATATAGCTTGGGCTTGTAATTGAATTCAAAAGAAAGAGAGTGACGAATTGTTTTCTTTATTTTTTTATGAAAAAATCGGTTGGTTGACTCCAGCCCTTCCCATGCCTTCCTTAATATTCTCTCTCTCTATACATTGAGAAGAAGATCGAATGATCACTCGCATCCCTGTTATGGACCCCTGTCTATCACTCTGTACCCTTTCTACATCTGCCCTTGCCGGTGTTCTCAGTCAATTTAGATTTTGTATAACCACTGTCATCAGTCTACTATTGTTTTTACATTATGCAGTGTACTCAGGGATCGAGATGGTGCGGGGGCTAACGTACTGGCTTCCCACCCTGAGGGCGCGGGTTCAAATCCCGGTGGTGTTGAATATTTTTCAGAGGTATCTCGATCCCTACTTGAGGTGCTTTGTGGAGGGCACTTTGAGTGAGTACGCCGTCCGTCGGATGGGACGTTAAACTGCGGACCCCTTGGCGCCTTTCGTAAAGAGTAGGCTAATGCTGACGCCGGGTTTCCCTCCACCCTTCATCCTTTCCTGTCCATTCCCTATGGTGCAAATGACCTTAGCTGTCGGTCGCCTCCCCTCAAAACTACTACTACTACTGCAGTGTACTCTTTAATTCAATTTTCCTTTTATATATCAATTTTGGTGTTTAAACCAGGTGTTTTTTTATAATTAAGCCCTCACTCCTGCAAACCTCATTTTATCTGTAGCTGCATGACTTCAAAAACATTTAACAAAATATCTTGTGTTACCATTCGTTGTTCCTTACCATTCACCACTCACTGAATCAATATTTTTCTAATTCTCTTTTTATTATATAACTTTTCATGTGTTTTAGTGTGACCTGAGCTTTATGCAATAGTGTTTTCATTGTTTGTATTTCACGATAATTATGTTGACTAATTTTCAGAATAACAATGTGTGTGGCATGCTTAAATTATACCTTCCACTGAAGAAACACTTAAATGTATATCTTGCTAATTTGGTCAATATATTTAAGAATATTACTGCTGATGGTTTCAGTGTGACAACCTGAGATGGTTAATGGCAATTAAATTGCACTAGATTTTATTAATAGGAGCAGGAGTCAACCTGCAAATGAAATGCGCAAAGTTAAAAGCTGTTGACATATGAATACCGTTGTTTGTTTTCATTGTCATGAGCATTAGGGGGGAATTAGTCATTTTAAATTTCATTGTTTTATGAGTTAAAATAGTACATATTATAACATTTAATCGTGTTGAGATTATTCCTTGATTAATTTCTGGTGCCAGATGTCTATTTTATCGAAATTTAAAAGCTAGTTACTGATGTTAATTTCTGAAAATTAATTCCATCTGCCCAAAGTGTATCAATAATTATTCAGAAAAATTTGATGGTATAAAATGATTTAAAAAATAGTTCAATGTAAATTTAGTAATCACAATTGAAAATCATTTAATTATATTTAAAATCCTCTTGAAAAAGATTTATTTCTTGCAAAATACACTTATGGATATGGTCCATATATATTTCATCATTGGAATATGATGTAGTAGGCTGCAGGGATGTATGGGAATAATCAGCAAATGTTTTGTATAAGCTACTTATTTTACTCAGTTTGTTTCTTTGCAGTTGCTTTGAATAACAATCTCCCATTGTGGTCTCAAATGTCCATAGCATTGTTGCATGTCTATTCAACATTTCATCTATTATAAAATGTATGACGGTATCCAGAGTATTCTGAAATTTGAGATTTTAACTGATTCCAAAGATACATTTCCAACTGCCTGTTGGAAATATCAGCTATTTCTTCTCCTTTTTGTGTTTGCAAACCCATGTTACCTTAATCATCATAAAGCCAGCTCTCAAAATTTTTCTAGTCAAGGGTGTTTCCCCTGTAGACTGCTGAAGTTCCTAATGATATTCTAGTTCAAATCCTGTGAAGTGGAAATCAACCTCTTTTTCATGCATAATCTTTTTCCATACTTTTGCAATAATAAATTTGTTTTCGTTTCTCCAAGAATCAGTCCAGTTGAAGCACATACATTTTTAGCAAATAATAATGTTCTGTTTTCATCATTGTTTGTTCCCTGTTGCCTTCAATCTCATAATCACTTAACTCTAGAGCTTTTGTTATAAAACTTTCGCCTGTACAACCTCTTGTAAGCTGTAATTACTCCTTTATTCTTTGGCTGAAATTATGAAATTGTATTTGGGGTAAATCAAGGCACCTAATATCACCATCCCAACTGCCCAAACTGTAAATTTCAGGATGAAAATACGTATTTACAGAATAACAAGTGCATTTAACCTCATCCTTTGGACTTCATAAAACATCGTATTTCTGAACTTCAGGAACAAATTTATTGTGGAATCAGTCTGTTGTGATAACTCTGCTAAACCATGTATTTGCTGAATGCCTATATTGTACTGGGAGTTTATTATTTTCGTCAGAGCTTAGGGTTATCCAAATTGTCCTGCGGGAACTCTTGAATGTGTGATTCCTAACTCTATTAGTAACCAGTTGTAAAGAGATCATGCACTTACTAATATTTCGTTAAGGAACCTATGACTCACATCGTCAAGCTTGCAGGTTATTGTGGAAAGCTGTCCATTACAGATCTGCGGTAGAAATTTGAAATGATTCTAAATCATATTCAGCGATCAGTGGAGGCAATTTTATCCCAAACGGTTAACTGAATCTCCATCATCACTCATGACTTCACCACACTCCTTTTATCACAGAAATTATGTCTCCTCTTCCTAATCCTATGTCGCCTCCGTTTCCCCGTCAGCCTGTCTCCTAGCTCCCGGCGACTCCTCGGACCCTTGCCGACTGCCTCGACGCCACACTCTTGGTGCGGAGTTGTCATCCTGCTCTCGGGTGATGTGAGCCTTAACCCCGGCCCTCCTTGTGCTCCCCCAGTGCATGTGTACTACCAGAATGTGAGAAGTGTTAAAAACAAACTATCAATTTGTGACTCCCATGCGCATGAACTTGCGCAATTTGATATAATTGCGTTATCCGAAACTTGGCTGTCCCCCTCATTTGCCGATGGTGAATTATCTTCGGTCTCACACAGTGTATACCGTCGAGATCGTCTGACTAGAGGTGGTGGGGTGCTCCTTGCCATTAATTCCAAGTACCCCTCAAAGCGACGCAAAGACCTCGAAACTGCTTGCGAAATCGTATGGAGTGAAGTCTCTACCCCATGGTATGCATTCAAAAGTAAATAAAATCTTTGTTGGCTGTTTTTACCGTGCCCCAAGCAGTGATATCTCGATTCTCGAAAACTGTCTTGATTCTGTGTTTAAAACTATTAATCTTGGTCCAATTATTTTAGTTGGTGACTTTAATTTATCCATTCAATGGGACACCCCAATGCATGGTACCCCTCTCAATGGTCACGATGAATTCTTTATTGAACATTTTATAAGTGCTCTACAACTTTCGCGATACTGCACCCAACGCACCCGAAACCTGGCAACCCTGGACCTTCTCCTCTCGTCCGTTCCCCCCGAGGCTATTACCCTGGGAAGGAATATTTTCAACTCTGACCACGAGTCTCTGGATGCAGTTTTCCACATTAGTGGTTCCCGGAAACTCCGCGGGGATCCCCCTGCCCCTATGAAGCCTTTCCCTGCCTGGTTGAAGGTCCGCTGGGAGGACATTAATCGCTGCCTTGACCTTCTCCCCTGGGGTGTGCTTACCGCTTTGTCTCCTGAAGAAGGGGTGGATTTCCTTTACGTTGTAATTGAAAGTGTGATAAAAGATTTCGTCCCTCTTGTGAAATCCAAGTCAAAGAAATTCCCATCGTGGTTTAAGCCGGACACTGTGCACTTTCTGGGTAACAAAAATCGCGCTTGGTACCTGTATCAAAATTTTCCGAACGAGAATACTCAAAAATTCTGGTCATTTGTCAATCGTCATCGTAATCGCCCCCAGATTCCCGTTGCTGTTTCTTATGGCAATGCTAAAGCTGTGGGACCAGAAAGACCGAACTTATTTCTGAAATTCTTCACGGAATGTCTGACTCCTGCTTTTAACCCTCCCTTCTCCAGCGATCTTTCCCTCTCTCCAAGTTGTTGCTACTCTCTATCCCAAATTCGAACCAATTCCCGGGAGGTTTTTAAATACCTTTGTAAAATCCCCTTCCGTCGCTCCGCTGGCCCCGATGGCATAAGTCCTATATTTGTATGCAACTGCGCTTCCTCCCTCTCTCTTCCCTTAAGCCTCTTATTAAATCGCTGTTTTTCCCTCGGTACTTTCCCCCCCCCAATGGAAATCCGCTAATGTTACCCCTATTCTTAAAACTGGAACAAAAAATGAAATATCTAATTATCGCCCTATCTCTTTACTACCTATTCTTTCTTCTGTTTGCAAGAGGATCATTCTCAACAGAATTTATTATTTTACTTCCCCTTTTCTGTCTCGCAACCAACATGGTTTCCTTCCGGGCAGGTTGTGCTTGACCAATTTAGCACTTTTTCAACACCACACTGTTAGTGCGATAACAAGTAAGACTCAATTAGATGCCATCTTCTTGGATTTCTCCAAAGCCTTCGACTCCCTCAATCATAACCTCCTCATTAATAAACTCAGTCAGCGTTTTAACGTTCATGGAAACTTTCTCAAATTACAGACCAGCTTTCTTTAGAATAGAAATCAGCGAGTAATACTATCTGGCGCCTCATCTCCTTGGTCCTCTGTAACATCTGGAGTTCCTCTAGGTAGTATTCTCGGACCATATCTTTTTAATCTGTACATTGATGACTAAGCTTCCCTTGTCCCGACCTCCCTAGCCCACACGTTACTATATGCTGATGACTGCAAAATTTTTAAGGAAATTAATTCCCCCACGGATTGCTACCACCTTCAGGAGGCTTTAAATAAAATTTCAGAATGGTGCAGCACATGGATGCTAAATTTAAACTCAAATAAATGCAATACTCTCGTTCTCTCCCTAAAAAAATCTCCTCTTACCTTTAAATATACAATTAATTCAGTTCCTCTGAATCGTGTTGCTTCTGTCAAGGATCTAGGTGTATTAACTGATCGCAAACTAAATTTCTCTGATCACATCAAAGCAGTTAAATGCAAAGCCATATCTCTTCTAGGTCTACTTTACCGCTACACAGAAATAAAAGATGTACAATCTCAAACCGCATATTTCTCAACCATTATCTTACCATTAATTACCTACTGCTCCTCTATATGGTCCATGTCTGCCCTATCTAACCTCAATACCCTTAACCTTTTGCACTCGGATGTCGAGTGTGACTCGACACGGTTAGCAACGGCAGCAGCTCGTATGTCGAGCCACACTCGACACGGAGTTCCACCATGAGGGGAATTGGGATTTTTTTCTATTATTCCAATAACTTTTCTTGTAATCATCTGCATGAAAGGAAAAGGAAAGTTAAAGCTTAATTAATAGCATGGCTTGTTTTATTAATGAATAGTATCGACCCATGATGTCGTCGTCGACATAAATGCCGTCTCCCAAAGGATGCCATCACCTACACAGATGTTTTTTGTAATCTATTTACTGTGTTTGTAGGTTCTTTTTCATTTGTATTGTTTGCCTTTCAATACTTGGAAGTCAGCTAAATGTAAAGCAATGTCTTTTAGAGATTATCTGTGTCTGATAAAAGATCGCCAGAATGTAAAG
This sequence comes from Hetaerina americana, assembly GCF_022747635.1. Taxonomy (NCBI): domain Eukaryota; kingdom Metazoa; phylum Arthropoda; class Insecta; order Odonata; family Calopterygidae; genus Hetaerina; species Hetaerina americana. The sequence continues at coordinate 94,184,532 of NW_027286069.1, forward strand.
TTACCTCAGTCAGCTGATCCTTAGTTCATTGCTTTCTAGTTTGGACTCTTTCATTTCCTTTTCTTCCTAGTGTCCGCTGTCTCATTAAATATTCTGCCCTCTCTTTTCGTATATATTGCATAGTCAGGAATCTTGAGTAGGAGGGTCCTAGGTATGATCTATTATATTCATAGTAAAACACGAACCTTAGGCCTTTTCCTGGAGTCTAGCTTTTTTGAGGTTGCATCATCATTGTTTGAGGATCATCATTCTCCTTGCATGGAAGTACAAGAGGATAGTCACAATGCTCGGTACGTGGGACACTGCAGAGACTGAGTCCATGGAAAGGAGAGTTCATGGTGGTGGGAATGAAATAGTTTTCAAACCCAAGGTTGTGACAAATTATACCAAGTTTATGGGGGGAGTTGACATAGCGGATCATTACACAAGCACCTACTGTTTCATGAGGAAAACTCTAAAATGGTGGCGTAAATTGTTTTTCTGGGGGCTTGAGGTCAGTGTTGTAAATTCATTTATATTGTATAAAGAATGCGAACTAAGAAAAAATGAAAAACCGATCTCGCATGTGAAATTTGTTTGGAAACTAGTACACGATCTCGTTGGAGAATTCCGAGATGGTACACAAACTTCCAGGGTTAGATTACCATCCACAAACATAGAGCAACATTTAGATGGAAAACTCCATACTATATAATCACATCTCATCCTAAAACATAAAGATTGTGCGGTTTGCTCTGACCGAAAAATCAAAGGAGGAAGAAGAGAGACGATATATATCTGTGAGATGTGTGATTGTAAACCATGTCTTCATGTTGGTGAATGCTTCCAAAAATATCTTACCATGAAAAATTATAGAGTTTAAATAATGGTTTATCAATAAATTTATCAATAATTATGTCAAAAAATCCAAATAAATAAGTTTGTATGAAAAGAAACTCCAGTTTTTCATTCTAGTACCACACTTAGCTAATTTGGGGTATTTAAAAAATTGAATCCCGAGTAGACTAAGGCAATCGAGAAAAAAACACCCGAGTGCAAAGGGTTAACACGATAACAAATTTTTTCAGTAAAATTGTCAAGTACAGAGTCCTCCATCTTCGGGACTCGCCCACTGAATCACTTCTTTCCTCGCTCTCGATTTGTAATCTCTCCACTCTACGTCTAAAATCCGATTTAAAACTCATGCATAACACCCTAAACTCCATTAACGACTGTCCTGAACTAATTTCCCTTATCAATTTCAGAGTTCCCCCCTGAGTTACCCGCGATCACTCTTTATTCCACCAACCCGTTCCCAGATTCTCCCTCACCAAATGTTCCCTTTTCTTCCTTCTCCCCGCGTTACTGAATTCCCTTCCCGAAAGCATTGACCCCCTCTCACTCCCAGCCAACACATTTATAAACCTTTCTCTGACACATCTCTCTCGAAAGAACTAGCACAATCTCTCCTTTCACTCCCACATCCCGGTTTTGTTCCTTTCTTTCACTGTTTTTGTTATTTCTATGAAAATTTATCTCTAATAACTGCTAATTATAGTCTTGTTGATGTTTGTATGTTTGTGTCCTTATATGTTGCTGTTATATGTGTCACTATAAATTGGAAATCCTGCTGTATGTGCACAATTTTTACTAAATAAATAAATAATCACCATAAGCGACCACTACTTGCCGTGACGTTTTCTACTTGTAAGTGTTTTGCAAGTTTTTGCTCTGCATCTTAAATGTCAGTGCTATGAATTTCTACACCCCTTGATTGCTGCTGTGCGTACCACTGATGGATGTTTCCTTACAGCTTTTCATCTTCTGGTAATATTGGGATTTTTTGAGACTTCCAGTAGATATTCTGGGAGTTAGCACTAAACTTTAGCTCAAATATCTTGATTTTAACCCATTTTTATCAGATCAGAAACAGTCTGTTTAGCTATACTGAACCCATGAACTATGGTTGGCACCTCAGCTTTCAAAAAACCGTTATCTTGTTTACAATGTTCAAAGTTCTGAGTTTTCTTTCACTGCTGAACATTTTTGGTGCACTATTTGACCGCTAGAAGAACTTAAAATAATTAGATATGTGCTATAGAAGTTACAGAAGTAATTAAATATGAAGAACTGGCCATCTCCCATAAACATGTATGTTCCAGCTGTCTAAAATGGGGTATTTGAAGAACTAGTGAATTATGTGGTTCTTGTAGCACTGGGAATTCATAATTTACAATAGCATTTAGAATGTGATAAATTATTTAATCACAGCTTTCATTCATATCTAAAGAAACTTGTGAGTGGAAAATATTTTTTAGCAAAGCACTACAGTACAGCCGTCTTGTGACCCTATAGGAAACCACCTGCACTGTATGACTGAAGTCTCTCTGGATTTGTGAGGGTTTGCTATCATATCCATGTAGGAATTATTAACTGTCATATTTCATTGCAACTAATTGTCAATAGTTTTTCTCTATAGACTGGGAAACGAGATAAAGCCAATATAATTTACAACACATCCCTTCCTGTGGTTTTTGGAGTGAAGAAGTATGCAGAAGCTTTAATGAAAGTCTGTGAGCAACGAAATATTAAAATAAATATGAGACATAACCTTGTAAAAGTATTACCTGATAAGAAGGAGGCTGTTTTTGAAAACTTGGATTCACCGGGATCACATCTAACTTTGAATGTAAGTATTATTATTTTCTAAGTGATTCAATCCATGGAAAATAATGGTAACCACAAAATATTCATTGCATTATTTCTCCAGAGAAATCCACTTTCAAGTGAATGACATTTGATTTTGGATACACAAGGTTTGAATAAAAAGTGTTGGAAAAATAGATATATTTCAGATATAGCTACAATGCCTCAAAATTCTTTGAAGTTCATCTCTTTAGCATCAACACACTTTTGTCAGCGTCTTTTCCATGACTCAAAGGCTCCCTCGTAGGCCAGTTCCAGAAGGTGCTTAAGGGTACGCATGCCTTTGAAGGAGAATTTCCTTTTCGTGAATAGGAAATAGTCTCCTGGTGTTTAGTTGGGATTGTAAGGGGTTGGGGGTCTTCTTCAATGAGAAGGTCTTTGCCAGCAGACAATCGACTCTGCTTTTGGTCATCTGTCAAATATTTGAAGAGGATAGCGCATATTGTTTGAATTGGCAAATTTTCAGTGATAATGGTGTGCGCTGTTATCTTACCAATACCAATATGATGCACTCATGCACACACTTAATCAATGATCTGAATTCTGTGCTTCACGTGCATGTTGTCGTCGATTCTTGACATCAAAGGACGTCCAGTGTGCGGCTCATCCTCCACACTCGCTCTATCTTTGAAGAGCTTGTGTCACCAGAAAACTACAGTTTGTGAAATGCTTTCATCTTTGAACACTTGGCAAATCATGCCCAATGTCTTCGTACCAAGGGGGATCAAGATGGTGCTGGGGCTAACGTACTGGCTTCCCACCCAGAGGGCACGGGTTCAAATCCCGATGGTGTTTAATATTTTTCAAAGCTATCTCGATCCCTACTTAAGGTGCTTTGTGGAGAGCACTTTGAGTGAGTATGCCGTCCGTCGGATGGGACGTTAAACTGCGGACCCCTTGGTGCCTTTCGTAAAGAGTAGGCTGATGCCGACGCCGGGTGTCTCTCTGCCCTTCATCCTTTCCTGTCCATCCCCTATGGCGCAAATGACCTCAGTAGTCGGTCGCCTCCCCTAAAAACTACTAGTCTTCGTACCGGATTTTTCCAGTCCAACACAAAATTTCGTGGCATACAGCTGTTCAATCATTTGCTGCATTTTGCACTTGCTTGACTTTGCAATTCACTCGACAAGGGTCCACTAAAAATTTGATCAAGCCAGAACAAACCCTCTCAGGTGCTTTGCGCCTATTGAAGGTTAGACCCCCTACCACCAAGCCTGCATGGTGTGGGTGTGCTGCAACGTACAGTCATGTCAGGAAAAAATTGTTACTGCTACTTTTTATATAAACCGTGTGTATATTTTTCTATCAATTTTTATATTCTGCTACTGAATAGAGTCAGGATTTCCTTTAAACATTTCTTAAAATGTTTCCTTTCAGTATGCAATTTTATGTATAAATTCAGTGGCATTCCTCTGTTTTGTACGGTATATCATGCCAAAAAACCAGAGGTATCAACTTGTAGGTCAGTTTAGCAGATGAGGAAGAGCGTCACCCATTACTAAGCTCAACGGCATGTAAAATTCACATATCAGGCTGGGGGGGGGGGGGGGGGTTGGTTCCTTTGCCTGTGCTGTCAATGGTTTTACAGGAAGGCCTGGCCACCAATAAATCAAACATCAAACAGCTTGGGGGTTCCCAGAGGTATCCCCAAGAATCGAACCTGGCCCTCTCAGTCTGTAGTCCCAACTGTATGCCTAGTAGAATTACAGCTTAATAATTCAGGTTTACATAATCCAGTATCATATTAAGTAGAATTAATTAATTTTTTTCAACTTTAAACATTGAACTTGAAAATCATATCTTGCTTAAAATATTAAAACGACACACAGTAAAGGAGTCTATAAAAAAAAAATTCTTTTGAGGCTGTATTTTAGGGTGCTATGTAGAAATCTCATACAATTCTACTTATATATAGCCATGTATGTATTTATAGCTCTGCATCCAGCTTTTCAAAGGTAGAAAGGAATTTAAGTATTAGCATGTTAATCAAATTTCAAGGAGTAGCATGAAACTATACTTCATGGATTCTAACTAGCTGCAAAACAATACATGGCTAGCAATTGTCATTTAGCTGACTGGGATAAGTCAAGTAACTTAAATATCAAATCTGCCGTTCAGTTGAAATCTTGAGAAAGACAGTGAAGACTGATACGTCTCAAGAATTCAATTTAGTAAGCATTTCAGTGTAAGTCATTACATTCATTGCAAATGGCAATAACAAAGTAGATCTTTTATTCCGAATGATAAGAAACGGTGTGCTGTACTTGCTATTGCAAGTAATCATTCCCAATCATCATGGTAAATTAATTCTTGCTTCTACATGTGCTAGATAATCGTTGTTTTTAAGTGGCTTTAAGAATATTTTATTGTACACGAAGTTCACATAATAAATTCTGTCCAATCATATGGTTGCAAATTTTATTCTAATTTGGAAACAGTATTCTGATAAGTGAAATAAACTTTTTGAAGTAATATTAATGCCTTTTGAAATATGCTTTTTTTTTAGTATTCACTGCTGCATGTATCTCCACCAATGTCATCACCAAAGCAGCTTAAGGAGTCCAAGGAACTTGTGGATTCTGCAGGTTTTCTAGATGTGAGCAAAGAGACATTGCAGCATAAAAAATATGATAACATATTTGGCATTGGAGATTGCACAAATCTTCCTACTTCTAAAACAGGGGCAGCCGTGGGTGAGTTTATGAATGTTATTGCCATGTCCCTTGCACCCCATTAATGTTATCCTGAATTGGGTAAAGGTGTCAGTCTTCTTCTCCTCCCTGATCAGGTCCTTAATAGGGATTTGAAATTTGTTGAGAATTGTCTTAAGAACAATAAAAACATTGATACATTGATAAGATCTTTGAAAAAGGAAGCCCCACCATGCATCTAAATTGTCCTTTCATGTTAACATACTCAAAATGTAGGGTGGTGGTACTATGGCCCATCAACTGTACGAAGCTACCTAAACCTGTCACTTCATCGAGTAATTTTTCTTAGCTCAATCAGAACAAGTATGGCAAAATTCCTTAATGATTCTTGTATATGCAATGAAGCTATGGAATTTTGATACCACATATTATAATGATCAATAGCCGGAAAAAAGTTAAATAAAATTTCATATTCATGTTGGTGTCAGTTATGATTAATATTCCTGGGCAAATCATTATTGAAAAGAATTGCCTCCAATAAAGAATAAATACTGTTGAAATTGAGTGTGATTTTCTAAACAGCTGATTAAATCTAATTACCTTCTTTTGCCATGTTGGAATATGGTTTCTTTGTATATAGTATGAATAAAAATATGCTCTATGAGTTCTAATTTCTACTTGTAAATTTGACTGGTCTAAGGATTAGTATTAGGTGAGATCTATTATCACCTGTAAATCCAACTTTGGGTTGTTTACTGTTTTGGTTGATAAGGTTCTTAATGTAATCCATAGTTTATACTTCTAAGACCACATAGTTTGATCAGCAGAACTTGGAGTTTTCAGGGAGTTAAGAAAATTCACACCATTCCACTATAATAGTAATGAGGTATATTTGAGTCTTACAATTCCATTTAACATTCTTTTAAATATTTTCCAGCTTCCCAGTTGAAAGTTGTACGGATGAATCTTGATGCCAGAATGAAAAATGAAAAGTTACCTGCCACCTACCTTGGCTATACTTCGTGCCCATTAGTAACAGGGTACAATTCTTGCATACTTGCTGAATTTGATTACAATGGTCAACCCCTGGAAACTTTCCCTTTGGATCAATCAAAAGAAAGGCTGTCAATGTTTATGATGAAGAAATACGTCATGCCACATCTGTACTGGAGTTTAATGCTTAGGTATTTTATGAAATTGATATTATGATAACTGTAGAATCAATATTAATATGATATGCAGTTCGGTCTCCAGGTAGGGCTATGGTTTTTGGTGTCCACAAAATTTGAACAAATATCTCCAAGGATTTTATCAATTTTTGACCAATGAATTGTGCAATGGGAACCTTCTTTTGTTTGCATTTATCATAAAAGACCATTTTGATGGAAATGAATAATTTTGGATTTTCCCATGTATGGTACTCATCAAAAAGCATTTATTTTTCTTTGGAAGTTCCAGGAAATCAGTTTGGTATTTAACTTTATATGGTACCTGTGTTTCAATAACTCCTGCAAACCATGCATTTGCTTCAATTTTTGAAGTTTCACGGGGGTCATTCAATATCCTTCTCAGCTTCCGAGGTTATCATCATTTTCCCAAGGCACTATGCCAAACTTGTCTATATTCTGGTAAAGATTTCCAGTGTTGGCCCTTTCACATGCATTAAAGATCTGAGATAAATGTCAAAATTGAAATACAAGGATAAAACTATGATATGTCCCAGATATCACATTATTTCAAATGAAAAGCCCCTCTGGCCATTAGTTAGTCATTGATATGCATGAATACTGGGTAGGAATAAAAAAATGTGCATGAGAATTTTCATGCTTATGAATTAAGTAATTAGTTCTGCAGAATTATTAAAATATATTAAATAATTAATGATTTTGACTTAACACATTTTTTCCAGGGGATACTGGGAAGGACCAGAAGTGTATCGCAAATTATTGCACTTAGGACTCTGTTAATATTGTCCAAGATTTCAAGGGAAGGAATTCCATATTATATTTTGGTGTTCTTAAGCAGCATATTTTTGTAAGTTTGGATTAATTTTAATGATTTAATTTACAAATGAGATTATTTTTAAATTTCCTTTTCAACTTTGTCTTTTTTCCATTATTTCAATTAGGTGGTTTAATCAGCTGGCATGGTTTGGTATCTTAGCAACTCCCTCTATAGCTGTAGAGGGAGCTGCTAAGTTACTCATTTAAACTAAGCTATGTACACTCAGTTAACCTGTAGCTTTCTAAAAGCCTTTCTGGGTAACTGTCTTCATAACTTCTGAGGCTTCATCTTATTTTCTCTAATGTGTAGGGACGAATGGGCAAGGCATATCAGGATTTGGAATGGGACTGGAAAATATTTTTCTTGGCATTTTCTGAACAAGAGTTGGAATTCAGTGCAAAGTTCTCATCATACTGTGTCAAGATATAAAATTAGATAGAAGTAAAATAATAAAATATGGAGAAATAAAATAGTAGAAAAAAATTTTTGGATGAGCTTGTGCATTTATTGGTTGTGCCCCTGGCTGGAGCACATATTGATGTTTTTTATTATAATGGAAGCTGGAGTACTTAATTCCATTTTCTTCTTTTGAATGTTAATTTTTCAATCGTCCTTAATTTTATTCCATGTATTCCTCAAGTCTAGCATCAATGATTTTAAGATTTGAACAGCTTACTTTTTTAACCAGTTTCCACATTCCATTTTGCCCTTCACATTCTATTTTCTAAGTTAAAAAATGTGTTTCTGAGAAGGCCTGATACAGTTTAATGTTTAGCAATTTGCACCTGTTAGCATTTTTAGTTTCTTCATACATAGTTTAGCCTTTACGTGTGAATATTTGACATGAAGTTTTTAATGGAAGTAGGTTTTGAGGTTCCGTTACATATTTGATTTTCTGAATGATATCTGTTTGTTTTTGGCACAGTGACTCAAATTTATTTATGTGAATATCAATGAATTTTGAATTTTACATCTACATTAGAAGTAGATAAACTGGTTAGATTTTGGCCAAAATCCATCCACAGAAGTGACCATAGTGACCTTTGCTCAGCATACTAGAAATCATTACCACATCCACAAAAGTATATAAATTAGCAATTTCATACAAAGACCCAATGGTAATGGGAGTGATAATTTATAATGCATTACCACTCTTATTGGAAAAGATTGATAAATTGAGTAGTCTAAAATTGAAACTAAAGAACTTTCTTCTAATGAAGTGTTATAATTAATTGAATGATTTTTTTAATGATACGAAGATGTAATGCATTGTGTTCTTTTTTTACATACTTTAATGTGTATGATCTTTTTTTTACTAAGCATATTCAGAGTGTAGAAGTTTACATGTATTGTATGTTTGTTTGTTTGACGACTCCTATACCTACATGATGTGTATGGTCAGTGGACAAAAAATATTATTATTATTATGTGATTCAAATTCAAAATGAGAAAATCATGGGCTTCTTTGGCCATTTTTTTCCTAGAAAAAAGTCCAATACAGCTGCTGAAAGCTTCATGTGTGCCCTCAATACCTTGAAAAAATTTAATTTAAATTAAAATATAAATGTAAATATTATCTTAAAGGCTTTTAATGAGAGAGAATTCATGTAGAAGGGCCAAAAAACAAGGCAAACTATAAGTTGGGTAGACTTTTGGTGGCTCTAAATGATCATTAGTTTTACACAGACTAACAGAAATTGAGCCATAAACAAAGAGCACATTAACATATTACTAATGCATGAATCATGAACACACATCAATTCTTTTAAAATAGATTGATTCATTCACAGTCTGTAACACAGCCATCTGATTGTTAATTTTTGTCATAAACTTCCCGGCTCAAATGGAATCAATTGAAAAATTGGAACAAAATTGTATTAAAGCATTCAAAGTACTGTATTTTAGAGTTGCATTGGAGCTCTCCGTGGTGCCAAAACTGTTACTCTTCTTCTGAGCTTATGATAATTGGTAATTTGATTAGGCTGGTTAGAGATCAGTTTCATGAGGTCTTGAAGTTTCTTTTATAAAAGTCAAAATTATCTGAATGGGCATTTAGGGGTAGCTTTCTGGGAGAACCAACTATCAACTGCTAGATGATATACCCTGGAAAACATGACAAATGTATTGTTAATAACTACTAAATAATGATGCCAATAACATGCATAACATTTTTCATGATTTATTTGCTTAGATGCATTTTGCCCTGATGCATGATTCCCATAGAACTTGATAAGAAATTTTAGAGGTTGGTTTGACAGTTTGCCATCATGTCTATCAGGTCAATAAATGCAAATGAAATCAATCTATTCTGACCACCCTTACAATAATATGCAAAGAATTAGGTTAGATCTCTTGTATTTTTCATTTAATATTAAAATTCTTCCTTTAAATTATCCTTTTTACAGTTCCTATTTTGTGTATGTAATTTTGCGCCAGGCATTTATTGGAAGTCTTTTTGCAGTATCCAATAAATAATGCTTGATAAGAAACAGGCAAAAAAACTTAGCTTAGCAATAATGTCGCTTGTCATGTATGGTATGAATGGTGTGAACCGAAGAGTTTGTGTTGCAATTAGTTATGTTGCCCATATATCTTATCTCCTGAGTAGTTGATACCAGAAATTACAAAGTAAATGTCACCATGCTCCAATTTTCTGAGTGAGAAGCAAAATCTTACTGAAGGCTTCAACTTCAAAATATGATTGTGCTCTTTTTAAAAATTGTCTTCTAAATGTTAACAATATATGTACGTTTTTTAGTATTTACTGGGCCTGTCCAGAAGGTATCCAGCCATGCAGTATTTTGAAAAAAATTGCGAACCTAGAATAATGAGGCCTTCGTCCCCTTCAAAGTATTCCTTTTGGGGCCTCGCACACTTATGCCAGCATTGCTTATGCTTTTCAAAAGAATAGGCTAAGTCATTTTTGTAACGGTCATCAACCATGGACGGTTGCTTTGTCTTTTATCTCATCACCGTCAAGAGTTTTGTCCTGCAGTTGCAGGGGACTTACCTCAAGCCACAAACGATGACCCAGGTCTTCTAAAAGAAGGTATTAGTTGAAAATGAGTCATGGGTCTATGACCCTGAAACAAAAGTCCAGTTTTCTCAACAGTCAGTTGACAAGATAAAGGAGAATGTGACGAGGTTGCTGATTACATCCCGAGGAAGGACTTTGCCAGTTATTTGGAAAAGTGTGTTAGATACCAAGGGGAGTACTCCAAAGGAGACTAAGGCCTCATTGTTCTAGGTAGGCTATTTTACTCAAAATATTGCACGGCAGATACCTTCTGGACAGACCTCATAATATTTTCTTTGCATTACTTTATTCAAAGTGATCCAAGTAGTAAATTTTATTAATCCAAATTGTATAGTCAGATGTTATTATTTAAAACAAGTTAAATTTTATTGATTGATTCATTCATGGAACCTACCATGGAGAAAATATCAGTGATTGAAGATTTTCTTTCTTTATTGGAAAGCTTGAAACCTCTTCAGAATGTTGAATGTAACGTCTGATGTCAGATTCAGACTATTCCAACACTAAAATTTAATGAATGGGAGGATGTATTTGGAAAATATCATAGGACGTTACAATAGGAGAAAATACAATATCATAGGGCGTTTTCATCCATATTTACTGCACTTCAAAATTGGTGCAGTGTTGTGTTTGATCATTTTTTGATATCCTCCATAAATTTTATAAATGGAAGAAAACCTTTCATACTGTACCATGTGTATAATGTTTGTTTTGTTGTTTTTTCTTTCTTCTAGGGTTTTTGGGATATCTGCTTGTGGTGGAAGAGTATGTATCTGCTCTTACATCACTGATGAAAGCTTTACCATATGATATTTAGCCAGTAATTGGTTTAATTTATTCATCTCTTCGTTGTTACATTATTTTGGGAATGGTACATTTTTACCATGATTTACCTTAAGTTACAAACCATTCTTCAAAAGGTATTAAATGCCTAATGTATTATTTTTGTCAGTTGTAAGGCATATTTCAAATTATTAGTACATACTTGAAAATCAAGGTTGCCAAATAAGTACTGTATTTTATGTATTTGATTAAAAAAGTAGGTTGATCATGTTACCATAGTTTATGTCCAAAATCAGTGAAGAATGAGGCATCCTAATCAACAATTATTAAATTTCAAAGTTATGCTTCCGTGGTTATTTCTCATTGCATGGAATTCAACATCAAAGTGAATTCTTCATGCTAAAATTTAGCGGTGCAGCATTGAAGTATAAGACAAATTAAGCTGCTGAAAGTGTAGGAAGAAGAACGAACTACTACTCAACACCCTCTGCATGTGAAACTTGTCCGTGTATATTTCACACCTCAATTTCTACTTTGGGGACAAAACTGGACAGAGGGACACAACATGTTATTAATAGTACTATTGCTGTACTCGTGAGCATTCCTCAATGATGACATGCATACAAAATATTTTTTAAATCATTAAGACGTTGATTAGTATTATTTATTAATTTCTTCAGTCGCAGATTCAATTTTTTCACATTGCCTAAAAATTATTATGAACTACACATTGGAGTCCAGTGGACCCCTGGTCTTTGTTTACTATTTTTTGATGTTGTTCCAAACATGCAAGTGACTTCATCATACATAAGGAACTTTTCTTAAAATGTGAGTAGGATTTTTGCCTTGGGTTGAGTTACCTACAGGGTGTGGCGCTTAAATCCGGACAAGCACGGGTTTCCTTGAATGAGATTTCTTCGCTGGGTCAGCAAAATCTTCCCCAGATTTCTCCGAAGCATTATACTTAGCCACGATATCGTAAACAGTTGATCTGGGGTACCAGAAGAATCAAGCTATTTCAAAATATAATGTCCGGCGCGAACACTTTCGATGATAGAGGCTCTTTGATTGCACTCTGAACTTGTACGTAACATCTCAGCCATTTTGAGGTTATGACTGTTTTCTAGGATAGCGAACAAGTACCATGAGGGAAAGTTGATAAGCACTTTGAAGAGAGAGTTCAAGAGTACGTGAAACCGTTTGGGGGGTAAACGGTTGGTACCCGAACTACGGTACAGCGGGAAATTCAAATTGATGTTTGTCCTCATTTAAGCGCTGCACCCTGTATATTTCATGTATTGCAAAAGTTTCTGTAAAGAAAAAATTGCTGGCATCCTCTGAGCCTCAGTGTGCACTTCCGGTGTTAAACGTGGTGTTCCTTTTGGCTTCTTCACCTTTCACCCGTGATCATGGTAATTCTATAAAATGGTAATGTGGGTGGAAGACAGACTACGGTATATCCTCTTTTCTGTGTGATAAAATCTAACTCCTTGGCCTCGATCATTGGCTCAGTTGTATTTACTCAGCTGTATATCTCTGCTTGAGTTTGGCTTACATTTTGGGTCATGTTTGTAGCAGCGAGCCACCTGAGAATGCCATACTTCCTCGATTTCGTGGTCCGCAACTTTTCAGTGATGAAAGAGTGATACCTCGCATTGTCCCATCATTTTGCCTGCCTGTTTTATGCTTTTATTGTGCGTCACGTTTAAAAAATCAGTGGACCATTCCTTAAAACCACGTGCATTCATGTTACTGTGATAGATATTAATTGCTGACTGATTTCGATTTTGCTTAGAAAATTTGCTGTCCTCCAGGAAACCAATATCAGGGTGGAGTCAACGGTTCCTACATGGCAATACAGTATTATTATTCTCCAAAACAAAAGTCTTTGGCTGTATCTGAAGATACTTAACTTCATGGTGCTGGGAGCCAAACCTATAAAATTAATTCTGAGTGCATTTTAATTAGCTTAACCCACACTTTTTTCAGAATTGAAACAGGACCATAATTTGTGTTAGTACAGATGCTGAAAAAACTAACTGAAATGTAGAATTAACATGGGGTTCTACACATGGAAAAAGTAATTAATTGAATAAGACACCCAATACTTAAATATATGGCTCCATTTCATGCTAATATTAGAATGCTACTGAATAAAATGATTTAAAAACAGGTGGCACTGTTGTGACTGATATCGCTTTATTTAAAGATGTAATTAATTAATATGAAATATAAATAATTAAAGAGCGAGGTGGGAGTTAGCAAAAATTAATATTAAATATCCGAGCTATTATATTATTACAAGCTATTTTAGAAATTAATATTAAAGCTAGTATTATTTATGCTATTTTTCAGCAAACTTGCTCTAAAAACTAGTTTTATTTTGTTGGTCCAATAAAAAGTGGGGCGATGTTACTTTTTAATATATAGAAGTAGGGAAAATGTAAGTAAAGTAGTTGACATTTCCATCTCCATTTAATTATGCAGTAGTTAATTGCTTTATTAAATGTTAATTCAAGTCCATAAATAAATAATAATCCACTCGAATTCACTTAAAGCTCGTATTTTATCTAAATATTTAATTTTCTGGTGATTGAGGTAATGTTGACATCATAATCAGATGTATTGCATGGAATGTATGTTGGGGAATGGGGCAGTAAATTTCCCAACTTCCAAGAATTCTAAAATATTAAAAATATTCCAATTAATAGCAGCACGATATCACCGAAAAAATGGAGGAATGGAATGCCCCCGACTAAACAGGTGTGCCGAGGGTTTCCTGGGTAAACATCAGGGGTACCGAGGTTCTCGTCTGAGCCTGTGAAAATGGGGACTTGAATGTTGAACGGAAACCCTCTTGATCTTCTCGTCACCCCGGCCACACCCACTGCGTGTATGGAGATTTCATAGTTCTTGCGTAGTCTTCGAATGGACATTTTATCAAAGAATTCCCTAGGACCCTCTCTTTCTGTCCCTTTCCCTTCCTCCCCAATCCCCTCTCCTGACTTTTCATTTTCCCTCTTCTCCCGGCAGCGCTCGCGGCCGCCCCTATCGGTCGCAATATCCCCTCTTTCTCGGACTGCTGTGAAAGTCCTCGGTCATTAACTTGTTGCATCTAAAACACTCATATTAGAAGACCTGGGGAAGATGAGAGACCGGTCAACCAATTGCGCTACCTCTGCCGCGCTCTTCTCTCCCGACAATGAATGGCTCCTTCGCTTTGTCCTTCACCTGTGGGCGCCAAACGGCAGGGGATTTCGCCCTGGCCCCAACATCCTCACCCGGGACCCGCCCTCTCTACCGCTGTCGTGGCTTCCTCTCATCCTGTCTTTCCCTTCCTGGGAATTAATGGGAGCGTCTCTTCATCTTATTCTTAGTTAATGGATCCATTAACTGTTTCCGTGCCCTTATCCTGCGATACATCCAACGCCACGAGTCCTTGTGCACGCTCCATTGCCCCCCACTCTGTAGCGTAGATTTTTTTAATTATCTCCATCGCCACGACCGGAGTGGTCATGACAGCGTAGCTTTTGACGTCGCTCCGAGGGCACAGCCGCCTTTCGTGCCCCTTGAACCCGCAGCGGGCGCAGGTGCCTTTTTGACCGATGTAGATTACGATAGCCCGGGTGCCATTCGCCTGTATATATTAGGAGAAGTTCATGTCGATCGTGTTTCTGACGACCACTCAAGTTATCGCAATCCAGAAAAACATGGCATCACTGTTCCACTTGTTTCCCGCGTCTGATGGATGTTTCCATTGTGTTGATATTCTTTTCTCACGTCTACACAGGGAGACATTTTCACGTTTGTTGGACTGCTGGTAGTCTGGTCTGTTCTCTGGTCTTCAAGATTTGGAAACGACCTCGTGCCTTTGAAATTTCTCAGAATCACTTGCAGAACGGTCACGTCTCGACGGTGTCATATTCGGGTATGACCCACACCGCTTGGAATGGCATGGCACTGTTAGCATCACTACATATTTCTTTACTCGAGGAATACAGCGAAAACTTAGCAAGTGCCATGCGCTTTCTTCCCATTGAAACTTCAAACAGGTCGTGTCGGGAATAGCTGTGCTCTTAATTTAAAAATATGTAACAATTTAAATTTAATTAATGATCTAACTGCAGTGTTTTAATATTTGGTTGGGAAGTTAATATCAAATCGGAATTATGTAGGTAACCATTTAAATGCGTAGCATTTTAGATACAGTACATGTGTTTTCTAGCAATCCAATTTCGTAGAAAATTGGTGTTGATCATTGAATTACAACGCTAAAAATTGTATAATACCAGACGTTCAACAACTCCAGTTTTGCGAAGGTGACCCTAGCCGTCGATGCATCGCTAACTGTAGTACCTGTCGGGGTCTCAAGGTCCTAAGGTTTCTAAGCAGTTCATAAATAAACAAAGTCTAAAATTCAGATTCCATGTGACCGTAAACTCACTTATGGAATATGAAGGAGGGATATATTTAGATACAACGGCAATCCAGTGGAGATTTGATGATCCTTAGTCATGAAGTTGGCGAACTTTCATTACTATTTCATTTGACAGGTCCTGGTTGTTTACTCAAAAGGCCTTGTAATGTCAATAACTCCCTTGAATTACTTTTCAGAATAATATATTCCACAGTGAGTTTTTGGAAAGTTTTGTTTATAGGCGGAGTGTTAAATGAAAATTTGACCTGGGGTTTGAGAAACTTGGTCCTTGATTACGGCTGTATGAGGACGCCCTAAAATGCTCTCTCCATTGCGAATCAATGATGCACCGCCATCCCGCGAGAGGAATCTGATTGTGAGATATATATTTTCGTCATACTCGAAAAGACACAATAAAATCGCCAGTAAAAACTCGTGAATTAACATAGCATTTAAGTTCGCAATTCACAATTTCCAGTTTTCATCAATTCTGGGAAATTTTCCCCAAGTACGTATTTTCGTGCCAGAAGATATTTTTACCCATGCCTATTACAGATGTGAAATTTAATATGCAATTTTGTTTGTGTGGAGGACCAATGTATACGATTGGATACAAATTTTTAGTTGAGAAGCAAACATTTTGGTTTTCGTTTGAAGTGCCTACGCGAAACTTTGTCTATTTATATGAACATCTGTAGAAACTATGCGTAATTAATATGGTGTATTTTAATGTTAAGTTAGATTAGTGTTGTAACAATGCATGATTATTTTATATACAAACGCTACTGCAACTGCTTATACCCAAGTTCCCATTATCTCCGTGTTGCACTTTTGCTATCAAGGATATTCTCGCAAATACCTCAGTCATCAAGGCACCTAAAAATTAAATTGCTACTACTACTTATTCTCGCCGTATTTACTTCTGGATGATTTTCCGTATTCTTCCTTAGAATTCTTTCCACCTCTCATGTGCCCACAGAGGTACAAATTTTGAACTTCCCTTGGTGCGAAATTTCCATATTTAGGATCGTTAAAAGGCTCCTTTCTACGTAGGAGTTGAGGCAGGCCAAAAATTAGTAATAGAAATTCAAATATTCATGTTGATAAGTGGATTTTTGATGATTTTCTCATTGTATGGAAAAGGAACATGATTGCTTGGGCTTCACAAGGGTAGGATAAAATGGGACGCTTACCATCCTCTCCCTGCAGAGAGCTTCCATACATTATGTTTTTAATTATTAAATTCCCCTTCCCACTGAAAATGGCTAGACGTTGGATTTAAATTAATAATGCACCACTGTAAATAACTTCCCTCTCTCAAAGAGTAAAGATTAAATAAACTACCCACCAACTAACCCCTTTCACCGAGGAACCATTCCTCTCGTATGAAAACTCCTGGTGACGACGATATACATGTATAATGTAAAGTCTCACTTACTGTATAAAATACTGTATGATGTGAAATCTCTCTGTTCTTAAGAGAACGGATAGAACTACATCAGATGGACCTCATTGAAAGTTCATAATTTGCATGATGATATAAACACATTTTTAAGTTCACCATTAACTACCCCTACCTCCCTGACAGGTGTATGCCATAAAGAAGAAATTCATAAGAGGCTTCTTGCGAAGGGGTGTAAATGTTGAATTTGTACTTTGAATCCATAGAATAAAGCATGTCAACCATTATTTATTTATATATACCCTGCAAGCCAGCGCTAGGGTGTGTGGCAGGGGGTGAATACACACCAGAATAATTTTACCCGGACAGTACCCTACCGCGGTCGAACCAAGTTTTTATGGTCCCCTATCGTTCGTGGAAAAAATGACACCAGAAATCTACCTGTTCCACACTTAATCTCTCTCATTTTATTTACATGATGTCTCCAACCGCAGTGCGAGGGGGGTAATAATACATTTTCAACATCACTGCTAAAGAGACCTCCTTCCACGTTATGAAAGAGCTTCAATCTGTAATTTAACTTTCCCTCCGTGAGTGATTCACAGCCCAACTGCTCTAACATTTTAGATACGCTACTAAGTTTATCATACCTGTAACAACGTTTTACAAATATAGCTCCTCTACGTTGCGTGCGATCCAAATCCGGAAATAAATCCAACTTCGTGAGGATACCATATGATTGCAGCGTATTCTAAATGAGGATTACCAGCGAAAGATAACATTTATCTTTGACCTTTTCATCACATTTACCAAGTACTCTTCTAATATTTCCTATTTATTTCAGCTTATCCACTTATTCCCCGTTTGTGTTTCGCCCTGGATAGGTCGTAAGTGAGGGTAACGCCTAAGTATTTAATCGAGTCTACACATTCTATTTCGATCTTCCCGATGCAGTAGGCATTCGGGAGGGATTTGCTCTTTTTCAGAAAATTCATCACTACGCTCCTTTTAAGTTTAATTATAATTGCCAAGTGTCGCACCAGCGTTGTATAGCATTTAGGTCATCTGAAAAAGCTGCTCTGTCCTCAGGATCGCGGATATCACGGTAAACTACTGCATCGTCGGCAAATAAACGTATCTTACTCGTGACTACGGAGTCAATGTCGTCAACGTTAAGTAAAAAGAAAAGAGGTCCGCGATAACACTTCCCTGGGGAACACCTGAAGTAACTTCCACTTCATGTGAGCTAACTCCATCTATCACTTCTTTTTGTACCCGACCATTCAAAAAGTCTTTAATCCAACCCCGGATATTTTTATCTATGCCATATGCTTCTAGCTTTGCGAGTCGTTTACTATGAGGTACTTTGTCGAAGGCTTTCTTAAAATCTAGAAAAATCGCGTCCTCTGAAACATACTAGATAGAAACATAGTAGATCTCTCCCGAAGTAAGAATAACGTGAACAAAAAGCGCTAGTTGTGTCTCGCAGGATCTGCCTTTTCGGAAACCGTGCTGATTTTTCTTTAATAACTCCTGATTATTGAGAGGTCCCACGATCGAACTGGCAACGTTATGTTCCATAACCTCACAAGAAATGGATGTGAGGGAAATAGGTGTGTAATTGCTCGGTTCCTCCTTGTCTCCGTTTTTAAATATTGGTGTTACGTTAGCCGTTTTCCAATCTCTGGGAACCTTGTTATCTACCAGCGACTCATTAAATATTATTTATAGACATGGCGCATTTTCCGAAGCTAGATCCTCAAATATACGAGCGGGTATTTCATTGGGCCCGGAGGATTTATCAGGCTTAATAGTTTTCAGCAATTGTTCTATTTCATTATATGAGATTTCATTTTTGAACATCGGTTGACCGGCGCGATTTGGTCAGCTATCGTAGGTATTCTGTGAGATATTAATGAAGACGCGTTGAAAGAAGGAATTTAAAAGGTTAGCCTTTTTCAAACTGTTGGTTACTCTTTCGCCTTTATCATTTTAATTAATTTTGTAATACATATTTTATGAAAATTTTGAGATCACTCGCAACTCGATGATGGTGACAGAGGTGGAAAAGTCCCGTTTCTCGCGGGAATACGAAAGAATTTTGTTCAAGTCTCTTCCACCGTATAGGACAAGTTGCTTTCTCTTCTAGAGAGGATTTGAACAATTTTAAATAGATCAATTTCTATTGTTTTTAACAGTTCATAACCTCATCCTCAAGGGGATTTACGTGGGAATCGAATCTCTGAGTCCATACTCTCTTCTAAACATGGAACGCAGTTTAGTACTAAAAACTATTGAACTCATGGCTTTTCCATTCCTCATTGTGACAATGTTAAGGGTTGGACGGTGAAATATTGACTCATGCAACATTCTAAAGTGTTGTAAGGGGTGAGCAGCAGCTATCTGGTGTCATAATACTCTTTCACGCCATTGAATACCTGCTATTGAATACCACGGCATGCTCGCCGTGAACCTATAGGACACAGTCGTCGAGTGGAGGGGGGGGGGGGGTAAGGCAAGCCTCTACGACGTTGTCACAGTCGAGTGCGCCTTGTACAGTGTATGCATTCTCATTTTCGTTTTTCCTGAAAACGAATTATCGTAGTTGGAAAATTCTATCGAAAATTCTCCTTGCTCCACGTATTGTACTCGGCGATGATATTGGAATTTTTTTTACCCGAGTGAACGTTCCCATTGTTGGGCATTCTTGGGTCAATGAGATTGAAGGTTCGATCTCACCTGCATTCAGTCCGTTGGGTATCGACGATGCAAGAGATTGGCTTCAAAAATTGGATGGAACAAAACGGATCGGGTAAGAGTGGAATCACTGGAATGGGTAGGGGGGGGGGTTCGAAGAAGTCCATGTAGGGAATGGAATGTTTTCAGTAAACATAATGCACCTCGAAACGACGGCCTGGGTAAGTCCTACGTTCGTGATCGTGAAGGACAAGGGAAGGAGTTCGTGTGGGAGAATGAGCGCGACGGGGAAGGAGGGAAACGCGAAGCGGGGAAATTCCGAGGGGGAGATAGTGGGGGACGGGGAACGCCCGCGGGGTGTTGGATGGGGAGAGGGTGGTAGTTTGGCGATGACGTTAGAGGTGACGTCATCGTCGACCGGACTCGATGGGAAATTCGTCGGTGAGCGGAAGGAGGGGAGAGGCGGTTGCGGAATTGAGAGGGGGCTGAGGGAGGGAACGCGGAGACGAACGGGGTGGGGTTCAGGGAGGAACGGGGGGGGGGGTTGCTAGGAGAAGTTTTGAATGCGGGAGTGGCGCGGGTGGTGGTGGTCGAGAGGGCGCCCGTGTGCAGATGAAAGCTGGACCAGTGGCGGTCTCTTTGATTTTCTGAGGCGATGACGCGGTTGGTTCCCGGCTGTAATCCTTTGGGAGGGGGAGGGAGCGGAAAGGGTTGCTCCCAGAGAGAGGGTATGTTGTGGTGCGAAGGGGCGTGAGGATAAACAGGGACCTTGATCGGTGTTACGGTGCCGGACAGGGTGTGGTTGTTCCACCAAAGGAGCAGGGGAGAACTGTCAACGGATGAGTTTTAAGGGAACGAGTTGTTAGGTGAATATAAGAGATAGGCGTAGATGTATTAAAATTGGGTATGCAATAGGTGTATCAAAATTGGGTATCGGATAGGAGCATCGGCAGCCGAGCTGTTTTCGTACCGCCCCTGATATTATCAGATGAAGCGATTTTGAATATTCAAATCCATTTCCTAATTGGTGTCGAAACATATCTGATGCTGACCGTGATTGATATGTCTGTTATCAACTTGACTTGATCATATTTTCTTATATTTTACCTACTATTGCTGTTCGTCTACAGGGTAATCATTTTTTATTGTTTTCCATAATGAATTATTTATAGCGTTGAGATTTTCATTGACGTTGTAATTCACAATCTGGGTCATCTTTTTGACTTTTTGTTTTGATCGCCAAGCAGTCTTCGAATTATGTCGATAAATATGAAATAATCACCGGGAACATTAATTTTAAAAACATCATCATTGATTTTTAAATATTATATTCTCATTATTTAGGTATGGAGCCAAAATTCGTGGAATTTGGTAAAAATATAATAAATCAGCTTATTTGTTTTCCGTTATAATATTGGAAAGTGTCTGCCGTGATTCCGATGCTATTGTGTCATTGTCCACCCAGAATCTGTATTAATCTAAATCATTATTTATCTGATAATGACGCACTAGCTTTGGAATCATAATCGAAGCTTTTCAGTATGTTTTTGTAGGATAGAAATAGTGTTAGGTCTCATTAATATGAATTGTGACGAGGTCACGGAGCAAAGACCTCTTCAAAATTTTCTCTTTTTCGTATTCCAAATGATCCTCGTGCTACTCTTAGCGTAAGATTTCTTTTTCAAAACCCAAGATTAAAGGGAAACTGAAAGATGAGTTCCTTGATAGTACTTATAATAATGAGAACCACCCTTGAAGCTCAGTTAACATGAGCGAGCAATTTAGTGATCTGCATATACGTTTTATAGGCCTAACTTCATGATTGTAGGTGACTTCGAGTGCGTATTTGCCTTGACTCGCTCACAGTTCGCCTGATTAGGAGTATCCATAGGCTTCGGCTTATATGTATTGGCATTATTAGCTTGTATGATTAGAAATATGAACTCTTCTTTTAGCTTGCTGAAATTTAGTTACTGTCAAAATCGTAGAAGTACTCTTTAAGTTTTTGTGATTGTGTGGTTACCCACCGTCGTCTGAGGCGTTATTGTCTGCGATGTCATCTGCACGGAATAATGATCGGCATCTCGGATGGAAAAATGACATGCTCCTGCCGAGGGACTTTTATCCGCCGTATCTTTCACTGAAAACAGTGGGCACTATTGGCAAAACCTTTTCAAAACATCGCTCAATCTTTATGAAAATTAATCCATAAGCAATGTATAGAAGACGCAACAATGATTACTTGCAATAATTTTGATTGAATAAACATTACTATATACTCCATATGAATGGGAATTAATGTGTTAAAATACTTGAAAATGCGAGGCATAGTTAATGCAGAAGTTTTCCTTCTTAAGTGATTAGCAGTGATGAATGTCAGAAAAAGAAATTTTTTACTTGGCCTACAACTGATTCCGTTGTCATCGTTAGCAGTACAACATAAGTAAACCAATATTATCTTTTATTCGCGAAATATAAACCAAGGAATTTAAGTGCATAGAATTATTTCTTGTTTACACATAGTTAACAAGAGCTCGTGTGAAATGAAAAGTATTAAGTCGATCAGATTTTTTCACCCGAATCCCTAATTTCCTGCAAACAGTTATACCATAAAACCATCTCCCATAATTTCAAATTATCGAAATGGTTACTTTAAGTTTGCCGCACATCTCCTCTAGTTCCGTGTTAAGTTGTTTTTTATACATTTTTTACCATCCCATCTTTTATAATGTTTAATGAGGTAAAGTTGCGTTTCGTATTTCCATCTCAGAAAGAATTCTTGCCTTTTATATTTCATTTGACATTGGATACACTTGCCCACTCGCAAATGTATCTTTGACATCCTTCCTTAATTTCAAGAATAGGCTCTAATTCATCTCTCGTCGTGCGGATTAAAAACCGCCAAATCTTAATTAAGTAATGTTAATCAGCTCGAGCACCACTTAATCCCCGGTTCTCCATCCTTCACCGAGACGGAGGAGCCTGGGGGAGGGGGGAAAGAGGTGGTTTTGTGGGGGGAGGGAAGGAAGGGGGATGGAGGTGAAGAGGGCGGGGCGAGGAACGGGGAGAATCCCGGATGAGGAAAGAGTGAAGGAGATAAAGGTTCGGCGAGGAGGAATCATGGAGTCGACGCGGGGTGGAGAGGGAGGGAGAAGGAGGGGGGGATCAATATTTGACTTCATGCGAAAAAGTTGTAGAGGACCTCTTCCTCCTCTTCTTTGCCTACTTCTGCTTCGGGAGAAGCTTTTAGCGTTTTCGTGGGAGGAGGGACGTGGGGTTAGGGAGACTGAGTGGAGAGGGGGATGGGCAGGACTGTGAGGCGATGGGAAAGAGAATGGAAATGAGGATATAGTGGATTTAAATAAAACAGGCGGCAGAGGAGCAGCTGGTAGGATTAGGGGGAATCGGAGAAAGTCGGAGTGGCGAGAGGGAAAGAGAGGTTATAGTACGGGACGTATTGCGATTTCTGCCCCTTCTCCCTGGCGACTTCCCCGGCTTGGCAGAAAGTGCCCGCAGTAATCCAAGCGCCGAAATTTTGTTGGAACGCACGTTTCCCGGCAATGAAAAAAAAAACCAAGGGAAAAATAAAGGTAGCGCCAAAAAAATGGTCAAGTAAGTCACCACAACTTTGAATACCGTATTTGTTTGCGCTATTCTATTGCGTTTCATCGTTTTTTTTGCCGTAAAACTCCTAACGGGCGAGCTGGATATCACGTTATCCACAAAAAGAAAGCTATCTATTTATGATGAAAATTCGTACGTTATAAATCAATACGGATGCGCTCTCTCTCATGCAAACACCACTTCGAAAGCCTGATCGACCATAAAATGTGTCGGAGTAGAATATGAGATGAGTTTTTTATTCGAGGATACAATACTTTTGTATTGACGTATTGCATCATTTTTTGTGCTATCATGGATTAACAGAGGAAATTGGATGTTGGAAGTTGGGTTTCTCTATTGAAGGTGATTACTTTCATGGCAAAAAAGGAAACCGGTTATCGTCCGATTCAATTGCCCTATTTTCACTGAATGTTTTCCCCGCACCCTGCCTCGGGGGGCACATCGCCAGGAAAATAATTGAAGCGAGCTTAAACCGTGTGCAGGAGAGCATCCTAAATAGGGCGGGTGAGCCTTGTCTCAATGAGAAATTGTCTCTCTACGGGGCTCTTTGGGAACTCAGAATAGTTGATTTAAGAATTGTTAGAGCATTAGATTTGGTTGGAATTTTAGTTGGCCAGTATTTCCCCTTCCCATTTATAATATTAAGTGTTTATTAAAGTTAAAAAAAACACAAAAATAGGATGGCATGCGTTGTAAAACAAGATTCGATTCATTTGTGATATTGAATAATTTGGACGAAACGGCATTGAATTCGGCTAAAATTTATACCTTAGAACTAAGTGTTAAACGCCAGCGATGGGTGGTAATAATATTGAACAAAATGGTCGAAAGAAGAATAGTGACCATGGAGAGCAAGCGACTGATAGTATACTATTAGCAGAATTAAAACTGGACCAACGAACATGGCCATTACTCAGGTCTACATGTTGAGAAAATCATGGGTGAGGAAAAGAAGCTAAGCTCAATAGAAGAAAATTGGGAACATATCAAAAACGGGATATTAAAAACCGCAAACAAAACTATAGGAAAAGAACAATAAAACTATGGATTACTGACGAAATGATTGGAAAGAAAGAAGATAGAAGAAAATGGAAGAATTCTATTACAGAGTAGGAAGAAATAGGTGTAGAGAATTGAATCATAAACTGATGCGGGAAAAATACTGCGAAAGAAGCGTGGCGTTAAAGGCAGTGTGAGGATATGGATTGTTTACAAAGGGAGGGCGGAAAGGGCGCTCGCACACAAAGGTGAGAGATATATTAGAAAATAGCACGGAAAAATCCTTTCAAACAGTCAAATATAAGTCAATAAAATTATTATTTGAACCAGGGAAGATTTAAGAGATATGTGAAGACTAGATGAATGAATAGAGGAACTTAGCAGTAAAGGTATTAAGCTAGGGAGCTTAGACAAGGAAAGAGAATGTGACGTAGATAAAAATAGCTGAAATCCAGGCATACTTGATGGCAACGGTACTCAACTGTTTAAGGTATACTACCTTGATCAAAAATTTCCCGGAATTTATTCAGAAAATTAAAAATACAAGTTTATTCATCTAAATCTATATTGTCCCCTTCAAAGTAATCCCCATCGACTGCAACACACTTATGCCAGCGCTTGATCCAATCCTCGAAACATTTTTTATATTCGGTTTTCGGTATGTCCATCAGTGCTTCCTGCGATTTTTCCATTACTTCCTCTCGGCTGCTAAAACGCGTTCCCCGTAATGGTTTTTTAACTCGATTGAACAGAAAGAAGTCACAGGGAGCCAAATCAGGTGAATTCGGTGGCTGTTGGATGGTATTTGTTGCATTTTTCGTCAAAAAATTACGAATAATGATAGCACTGTGCGACGGTGCGTTATCATGGTGCAAAATCCACGAGTTTTCTGCCCACATTTCTGGTCTCTTTCGGCGAATTGCTTCACGCAAACGTCTCATAACGCCCAAATAATACTCTTTGTTTACTGTCTGGCCTTCTGGCAAAAATTCATGATGCACTACACCGTTGTAATCCATGAAAACCGTCAGCATTGCCTTCTTTTTTGACTGAAAACGACGTGGTTTTTTTGGTCTCGGCTCATTTGGTGAACGCCATTCACTTGCCTGATGTCTGGATTGCGTGTCGTACTCATAAACCCACGTCTCGTCTCCAGTAATGATCCTTTTGATGAATGTGGGATCGGATTCAGCCTCGCAAATCATGTCTTTTGCGACGTCAACACGGTCTCTTTTTTGCATGAAATTGAGGTCTTTTGGCACCAACTTTGCTACTACACGGCGGAAACCCAAATCATTAACCACAATGTCTTGGGCGGATCCATAGGCAATGTTCAAGTCCTCCGCTATTTCTCTGATGGTTAATTTGCGGTTATTGACCAACATTTCTTTTACTTTATCAATTTTTTCACCGACTTTCGATGTCGATGGTCTGCCACTGCGTTCATCATCTTCGATTGACTCACGACCACTTCTGAACCGCTCGTGCCACTGGTAAACGACCGTTTTTTTTAGAGAATCGTTGCCGAAACACTTTTCCAACATTTCCAACGTCCGTGCGCCACTAAATCCGTTTTTTACGCAAAATTTAATACAAGTTCGTTGTTGCAAATTTAAATCCATTTCTGAAATTGTAAAAAATCGCCAACACACACAGAGATAGATGTACTCTTGGCTACGTAACTTTTGCAAATGTCAAGTTATGACACTAAGATTTAAAGGGAATATCAACAACAGATGTACCAATTTAACAAAAAAAACAGAACTCAAATCGGAACGATGGGAGCGCCACACGGTGGTTATTCCGGGAACTTTTTGATCAAGGTAGTACTTTGAATTGACCCAGTCTACACAATGGTAATTCGATACATTTATTTGCCACTCCTAACGAAATACATCTCATCACCCGACAACAAAATAAGCCCTTTTCAATTTTTCATACTTCCTTCTTGCCTTCATTTAATCCAAAATGCCTATCCTATTCATATTCCTTCTTCGTTTGCCCAGCTTTCAACCCCTTATAACAGTCTTTCACGTCCTATCGTAATTCATAATGCTCCATCTTTCATGCCACCTTTGGATGTATCCCAACAATTCTCTCTCCTCCTCCACTATATCTAAGACTTCCTCGTTTGTTTCCTTTCTGTCCATTTCACCTTTTCCATCATTCTCCACACCCACATTTCAAAATTGGCGGCAATATTAATTGGGTGCGGCTGAAGCGACAGCCTTAATTACACGCAGGTGTATATACTTACTTCTTCTTGAAACAACGTTCGTTTTTAATTTATTGCTCTAAGCAATTCTTTCGTTAAATAAATGGAAAAGAGACACTCCTACGACGCCAATTTTTCTGCTT
Organism: Hetaerina americana; assembly: GCF_022747635.1. NCBI lineage: Eukaryota > Metazoa > Arthropoda > Insecta > Odonata > Calopterygidae > Hetaerina > Hetaerina americana. Next base: position 94,211,189 of record NW_027286069.1, read on the forward strand.
CGGAGACGCCACCGTCCGCACGTTCGTTGCCCGCTTCTCGACCGAAATCGCCCACCCATAACCTTACCTCCTCCCTTTCCCAAATTCACCCATTTCTCTTCCTCCTCTCCTTCTATTTCTCACCCACCACGATCCCCATCTTCATATGGGTTCTCCCTTCATCCCTTATACCCTCCCTCCGGCCCTCTCATCTGGGGGAGAGGTTTGCGTCGCGCAAGGGATGTGGGATTGGGGACGGCTGGTTGATTCATGGAGGTCAATCCTTCACTCACTCAAGCTGTGACCCTGTAGCCATCGCCTCCGGACGAAAGGGTTAAGGGCGAGGGAAGGGGGTCGATGGAGGAGAACCCCCGGACACCTCCGCCATCCTCAGCCCTTTCTCTCTGCAATCTTGACCGTATATAACCACCCCTCCCACCGCCCATTAGCCTGCCGCCCTTCGCTTCTTCCTTCGCGGTGCTGAACAAATCGAAGGTTCATTTGGAGGGACGAAGGGCGACGGAGAGGTTCGACTCCGGGGAGCGAACGGGAGGCGAGCGTGGGAGGACGGAAGAGGGACCGGAGGTCGGTGGACGGGAAAAAGAGACAGGTCATGCGGTCAAGGTTGGATCACTCTTTGGCCATCCTTCAACTCCATTTCGTTGGCTTTTGTGATTTACGCTCGCTGGGGAATAGGAAGGGGGGGGGACCACGTGACCGCACATCAAGTTCCGGTACCGATGCACCATTCATTACTTCTGGAACCAAAATTGTGCCCGCCGCCTGGGCAAAATTGTGCACATTCTCATCCGTGGTGATCACAATGGGGTTTTGGATTCACGGGAATCATCCGCTTTCAACTTGTGAAGTTAATCTAGGTCGATCAATGAATATATCTTCCCAGAAATGGTGGTAAGGAGCTATAGATTAATGTTTTAAGTTTTAACTCATATTATCAGTTCAGCGTGACGAGTTACACATAGCAATCGTTCAATTTATTAAAATTTATTATTGCTTTAATTTCCTCATATTCTAAACTCCTTCTCCGAAGGAGAATGCTTCTCCTTATCTTTTCAATATGTGAAAGGTCTTTCATAAAAACTATCTCGTGTTTCTTCCCTTATACAAGCAGAGCGGCATATATTTCACGATTGTCCTCCGTAGTGTATATAGCAAAATAAATCGATCCTAGACGGACTACTCGCTCGTAAAAGGAATGTATACGGCATGAAATATCCATCGTTTCGCTACGATAGACAGTAAACTAATGGTAATACAGTGAAGTAGCTCGAATAATTAAATATTTTTACGATTATAACATTAATGAAGCTACGCTGAACAAAATAAAAATTACCTTTGAAGAATCCAAAGCAGTGCTACGGGATGACGAATAGTTTAATTCCTTTTTTACAATTGAAATTCGTTCACAAATGAAATTCATATTTATTAAAAGAGAATATTTTATGTATAAAATTGAAGTTAATAGAATTTATCCCTTAATTTCACGAGAGGAGACACATTTGATATTTTATTGGTTGACAACAGTGTCGTAATAACGTGATTGGTAGAGATATTCGTCTGTTGACCGAAGAATCCTGATGGACCCTTCGGTCCTTGGCCAATTCCTTAACAAATTCATGTGGTGGTATATTCTGGATACTATATCTAGGTGGAAGTGTGCCAGTGGCAAAGGGAAAGAATATGGTGAAGCCTACTGTTTTTATGTGTTGATTTCATCTGCCTGGGTTCAGGGTGATTTCTCCTCTCACCTATGGAAACCAACCAATGGGTCATTAAATATGATTGTTTTTTTACTGGTTGAAGAAAAGCATACATATCGATGATTTTTATCTCGTCACATATGTGTGTACTTTGGAAATCAATTTTGATAGTAAGATGAGGCATATAATTAGTTGTTTTACTATACTGACCCATTTATATTGCCAAGCAAAAATTAACTCCCAGATATTCCAACATTGGCAAGTTCTAATTCTTCTTATTGCTAAGATTGGTGTGAAATTTCAGTGTTTATTAAATTTTCTATTATTGCAACGGTATGGTGGCAGTTATAAAAGGGCTACAACACCGTAAAATTTTCGAAGCTCTTAAAAAAAGATCACATTTAGATGTTAGACCGAATACGATGCACTCATGGTGTCACTGGTGGTAACACGGAATTGCCTCTGAATTGTTCCGATTATGGAAAACACAGGTGTTTTCGTGGGCTACTCTTCTTGGAGCCAAAAAAATAAACACTTCCTCATTTTAAGTCCCGGTCCGGAACGATGTTGGCATTATTCCTCAATTCTGATTTAATGCAATATTTCCTACGAAAGCATTAGCCGTAAATCAGTCCATTTCCATTCACCGGGAAATGAGAGCGAGTAAATAAATAAGCCATATATCTGGGTAATTTGCTTATTGCTGGAAAGCCCCTTACCAGCGGTAGATCGAAACAGGCCAGTCAAACTGGGTGGGATATTAAAGCCATATGCATAATAAAACGTGCCAAGCACACTGATGAAGTGCGTTTCGTCAATTCAATATATATCTCGATTAGGTGAAGTAAAAAGAGTAGAAGTGAAGAACAAAGGAGATAGAAGCTATATGCATTTACTCAAGGTCATATATTTTCGTAGCATATTACACCAGTTGCGATTTGTAAGACAGTCTTTTCCAGAGGAAGTGTAAGGATCGAGCCACATTTTACTATAATAGCTTATACTTTTAAATTTGTCCTGCGAGCTATTTTACTAGTAGCACTTCTCAAAAATTTCATATCTAATTTTGTGAAATTTCTACGAGTCTCGCGATACTTGTGCATTAGCCTTTTATTTTTATACCGCCGTTGAGGTACTTTACTGTGACGCAATAAATATAACTTCCTTTTAAATTCTCATCACGCAATCGGCTTCCGATACATGGCACTCTACGGATCGGAGACATGGAATATCGAAAAAGTGGACCAACGAAGATTAGAAGCATTTGAAACATGGTGTTGGAGGAGAATGCTGAAGACTAAATGGACAGACAAAGGGAGGAACGATGAAGTACGAGGGTTGCTATTTATCTTTTCAACCTAATAATGAAAAGAGAGTAATTAATTTTTGAAAATGGCTTTATTATTTTTCGAAGTATTCTCCATGATATTCAATGTACTTTTGCATGCGCTCGAACCAATTTTCGTAACACTTTTTCCACTCCGATTGTGGTACCTCGAAAACATGGTTTTTTAATGCATAAACGGATTCTTCAGACGCCGAAAAACGTTGGTTCCGCAACTTTTTCTTGATAAACGGGAGTAAAAAGAAGCCATTTGGTGCTAAAAATCAGGGCTGTACGGAGGATGATCCATCGATTCGACGTTTTGGCCAGTCAAATAGGTAGTTGTGCCAGCCGATCTGTGGGAGCTTGCATTGTCATGATGAAGAATGATCCTTCGTTGCCGCTTCTTTTTCCGTTTTTCACCAAGCGCTTCTGGCAAACAAATGCTCGCGTAGCATTCAGAATTCAGGGTTCTACGTTACTCTAACGGTACGGTGGCCATATGTCCATTTATTTCGAAGAAACAGGCGATCATTTGCTTCGATGTGCTTCGTGCACGAATCACTTTTGTCGGATTTGGCTCGTCTTGGAAGACACATACATTGGATTGCTGTTTTGTTTCGGGCTCATACGCATAGATCCAAGATTCGTCACCTGTGTAGATGTTATTCGTACACAGCTTTTGATACATCGCGATTGTGTTTATCGAGCATTTCTTTGCACCAATTGACACGAGCATCTTTTTGATCTTTTGTCAAAAAGGGTAGTGTGAGGAAGAGGTGTAAGGCAGGGTTATTTTTTATTACCGTCGCTACTCAACGTATAAGTGGAGATGTGGGGTGAACTGGAGGGAGGAATGAAAGTCGGAGGGGAATTCGTAAAATCATTTAGGTTTGCAAATGACCAAGCATTATTTTGTCAGTCAGCCAAGGGGTTGCAGGCATTGCTCAGTGATTTGGAAATTCAATGCCATATATATGGGATAATGATAAATGTTAATAAAACAAATGCTATGCTATTTTCCAGAAAGAAAAAGGCTAAGCTAAAACTTAGGCTAAAACTAAAAAATAGGATGGCCAAAACTACAGCAGGTGGAACAGTTTACGTATCTCGGAAGTGTTTTAGACCAACACGGTCAAAGTGGTAGGGACGTTAGGAGAAGAATTGCGCTAGGCAAAGGGGCTTTTACGAGGAGGAGGGAGTTGATGAGAGGGACGTTGAGTAAGGATATTAAGAAAAGACTCGTTAAGACTTTGAAATGGAGCGTAGTTATGCACAGGGCGGAAACGTGGTCACTTAAGCAGGATGATGGAAGTAGATTGGAGGCTTTTGAAATGTGGGTGTGGAGAAGAATGGAGAAGGTGAAAGTGGCCGAAAGGAAAACGAATGAGGAAATACTAGGTATGGTGGGGGAGGAGAGGGGTTCATTGGGAGAACTCCTAAGAAGGCAGGAAAAATGGAAGAAGGGCGTATTGATCGGCAAAGGGATGTTAAATACTGTAATATAGTAGAGGGGAGAATGTTAGGCAAATGAGGACAGGGCAGGAATACGATTGGGATGTTGACGGGATGAAGGGAGGAAGGATGTACACAGAGATGAAGAGGGACTTGATGCAGAATAGGTTGTTGGATTGTGTATATATATATATATTTATACGATGTATACATACCTGTATATGTGTGTATATATATGCATATATATATATATATAAAATATCTTCGAAATGGAACGCTCATCGGCGACACACAAATATATAAAAACACTTGTGTCTCTATATTCTAAAAATCTACATCTGTGTTTTTATACATATATATATATATATATATATATATATATATATATATATATATATATATATATGTAATATTTATACGGCACAATAGAACCCAAATAAAATAGTAACACTTAAAAGAACACTCACATTGTAAATAGTTTAAGCTTTCGGCCTTCTCCGAGGCCTTCTTACTCTCCTAGCGAGTCTTACTTACAGAAGGCCTCGGAGAAGGCCGAAAGCGTAAACAATTTACAATGTGTGTCCTTTGAAGTGTTACTTTTTAATTTCTGTTCCATTGTGCCATCTAAATATTATACTGCTCGTGTGAGTGTTTCTATATATGTGTGTGTGTGTGTATACACGAACACATCCATACACGCAAATAATCTTACACATTCAGACATACGTAGTATGGAATGTGATCTGTATAAAAAAACTGTAAAAACAGTAATCAACCCGAAAATCGGTTTGGTGGGTGATTTAGAGAACACCCAACACTAAGTTTGGAATTCACGCGTCTGGGTAGGGTGGCCAGATCCTTTCCCTGAGGCACCTATTGTTTACCAGGAAGTTCTCGTATCCGACATATCACACAGATTGAGTGAAGTGATCATGCAATCATTGGTGAATGTATTCATAGATATCATTCCAAAAAGTAGACACTGATCGGCTACCAAACGAAATTGGTGAAACTAAACAATTGCTTGCTTTGTTTTCCCAATGTACGGTAAAGAGTTGCTAGTCAATATAAGGTAATCCAATTGATGATATTACTCTGAATATATATCTTTGATATTAAAAAAATATGGAATTCTTTTGCTAAGAATATTTACGCCATACTCTTTAGGCCATTATTCTCTACCTTGGCAAAACAAAAGTTATATTTGCTATCTACCATTAAAATGAATGCTAAAGATCAGCGTTATATCTGTTTTCGCAATTAGGATTTGTCGAGGCTGTAACCAGTGGGCCAGGGTCCCAGGTAAAAGAAAAATTTGAGGGGTTTCTTCTGCATCAATTATCCAAGGATAGGTCAGCAAGGAAGGAAGCAATATGAAGGACTTTTTTAATCCAATATAACTTTATTTTAGGCGTTTTTTCACTGCATATACTTCTACAGGAAATGGTTAGAAGAAGAGTATGTATATAGAGTCCCCTAGCATAGCGAGGTCAAGTGGCGTGTGATATGAGTAATCAAGGCGGTCATTAGAGTAGCCAAAATAGTTCCTTTATTTTTTTTGCCTACCTCTGCTCATTAAAAGTACATTACCGTAATACATTAAGTTGATCCATGTGTCGCCATTTTTTTCGCCCTTTTCACACGAGCCCAAAATTTGATGCATCGCCCTACCAATTTTCACATTAAGGCCCTCCTTCATTTCTGAAAGGGTCGCGCCCTCCGAGAAGAAGATTACGGAATCTGATACTCGTTAAAGAATCATTTCTAAGGCTTCTTGGGTCTTGTATTTTCCCTTTAACTCGAAACGAGAGTCGAATTTTACCCTGCAGTAAGCGTTTTGTCCAGTTTTCTCACGAAATGAAAGAAAAGTGCCGCATGTCATAAATCGCCTTGTCTGGAGGAGAGTGGAGAGTTAGCTGGCGACTTAACGGGCTTGGATGATCGGAGGATGTCCCTTAGTTGAGAAGAAAATAAAAGTAATGTGTAAATACTGGAGTGTTGACGGTGTACTGCGCAGATATTTGCTTAGACCATTTTTTTCAAGAGTATCCCATGCGAATCAGCTTATATTTCTTTCCGAGAATAATGATTTTAGACCAGAAAACCAAGAAAATCAATTAAATACCTTATTAAGTGGCTGAAATGCTTTCCTAGATAAGGCGATTTTATCGCCGGAAACTGGTGTGCTGGCTGTACGGCTCACTTCAAATTTTGTGATAAGGATGACTTTGAGAGATCTACGATCGTTATTATCGTAAAAGGGATCGAGCGACGGATTGACGAAATATGAAGCTGAATGATTTTTAACATGTATGCGTACTTGCATTTAAAGATTCAAAGTTAGAGGGATTAATGATGCTAAAGGATTTTGTGGGAGCAATTAAATACCTCCCATAGGTCACTGTCTGCGAAGGAAACCTCCAGATGTAATCTTCTCAATTGGCTTTGAAATACATTCGGATTCCTCAACGGAATCGCAAAGCTTAGAATACAAATGCTTGTTGTTAGAACTGAGTTCCAGGGTTTCCAGGTATTCCAGATTTTTATGGCTAAGTTTCACTGTTAATTAAATTGGCAATGAGCAAGGGAAAATGGAGAACGAATTAGTAATTGCTGAAAAATGAATATTTATTAAGGATGTGTCATCGTTTAACAGTTTAATGATGTATCGTGTGATTTTCTGAGTCTCCAAATAATACGGTAGCGAGTAGAAGAATAATGTTGGAGATAAATTCAAGCATATTTGGGAAACAATGTCAGCCAGCAATTAATTGACAAGGAAGCTAGAGTTTGGGAACGGAGAGTAGGGGGAAAATGTTTGTCCTGGCGCAGGTTTGACCTTGACATTCCAACCCGGAACTATCGGTCGCAGAGAAAAACAAATGACGTCACGTGAAAGAGGGGGGCATTTGTCCTTCACAGGCAATATAATTGCATCACGTCAACCCAACCCACGCAGGAAAAATCATCCTGGCGCAAGTTTCACCTTGAAACTCAAACCCGGATACATCAACAACTATCGGTCGTAGAGAAAAACAAATAACGTCACGTGAAAGAGGGGGGAGGGAGCATTTTTCCTTCATATGCAATCTAGTTGTACAACGTCAACCCAACCCATGCAGGAAAAATCATGACCCAAGGCCATCGCCTCTTATATCTCCAGAACTATCGATTGAAGAGTACAACAAACGGTGCCAAGTGAAAAGGGAGGCAATTATACTTCAGATAAATGCCTTAAAGTGTCCCCTTTAAATTGAACAATATATAGATTTCATCAATTATCTCGTTAATTTCCTATCAAATACCCTAGTGCTGTAAAATAGAATTGGCAGATAAAAACATAGGACACAGGCCATCACCTCTGTCCTATCGATAACCATCCCAGCATCCGGTATAGGACCCGCCTTCTAGAAAATCCAAGATGGCGTGTTTCAGGAACGGCTTCTCGTATCTACTACCCTAGTGCTGCCATATCCCATTGGCAGTTACCAAGATCTTAACAAGTGAGGTTGCAACGTGACTCCTCCCACTTTTGTATATAACTAACCTCTTCCGAAAAGAAGCTCATTCTCCGTCAACATGAGCGTGAAAATTGACTTTTTATGTGCTCGCTTGGGTGACGCATATCTGCGCATGGAGCGAATAGAAGATGAGGATGCGTACTCAATATGCATCCCGAGAGAAATAATTGAAAATACCGATTTTATGCTATCAGTTTCTTTCCTAACTACGTACTACTGTGTGTTCCGACACCAGAACCGTGAGTTTGATGTCGTCGGGCAAAAAGTGAAATTTTCCGGCTTTCAAGATGGAAGTGGGAGAGTCGTGAGATTCAACATCACCCAGGCATCTGACATCTCCGATCCTGAGAAGCGTCTAAAGGCCGAGGAGCAGCTTCCCTTCATTTGGCTGGACGTGTACGAAGCACATCGCCCGCAATCGAGAGTAAATGGAGGATATGTTCTAGAGCGTCGAGGAAGAACTGAGTTTGACGGTGGATCGCAATTTGTTAGCAAAGGAGATCGCGTGGAAGTTGACGGAGTGAAGCCAGTTTGCTACACGGACCATAAAGAATCGAAAGTGCGATACTGTACCACGGACCATATCCGAGGCACCCGTCTGAGAGTGATCAAATTTGTACTCAAATTTGAAGATGAAATGTTTGTATATTAAAGTAAATAAAAGTTTATTATTGAACATTGTTTTTTATTACTCATTTTATGGGATATAAGGTTAGAAATAAAACACGGATACGGGTTTTACATAATTTATTAAAGCATACATACATTTTTTTACTGGTTTTCATTACAACAATAATAATTTTTACATTTTTTATTTACAAATTTTATTTTGAATACACCATTCAGCCAACTTGAAACAGTTTTTTCTTGCACATTGTGTGGTATTCTGGTGTGCAGGTAATAAGCATCCCTCATGTGTAGTTAATTTCTTGAGCGAGGGACAGCCGTACAGTTCGAGATTAGCAACACAAATTCCCTCGGGAAGAAGACCGTTTAAGAAAGATGCCTTTTGTACACCCTTGGTATATAAATATTTATATGGCCTCGTATAATTGGATAATACACTCTCCAAATCAGAATAATCCACGTCTCCAGAATATTCCGTCAAGCCGTGATAATTGTTACGCAGCCAAGTCGCCTCTTTAGTATAAAGAATTCTCGCCGGCGATTTAAATAGCCACGTATTACAACATTTGTTCTGGACAGCGATTATTGCCAATTCCTTGACAATAAATTTTCCATCGCTGGTCATAAATCCTTGAAATTCGATAATGGCACTCATCGCGATGTATGTCCAACTTACAAGGTTTTTACACCCAATGCCAGGGGTTGAACTTACATCAAGACCTTTTAACTTACAGAACTTTCATTCGTGCCAGAGGTTAAAAAGTCTTACATTCACATACAGGAAGCCAAATACTTTTAGTCATCAGCCGAATCATACGCAATGAGTACCTTCTCCAATTCAAGCCTCTGTATATCACAATTTGCAATATTATTTGCTAATTTATTCGCGAGAAACTGTTTTATTTTTTGACGACTATCCAAAAGCTTCTGGAGAAATAGATTTATCAGTTTGAAGAGTTGTATTAGAGCCCCCCACTCATCACCATTCAAGTTGACGGTGTTTTTCGTTAAATTGCTTTTCAAAACCAAATGTCTCTTCCCAAAGTAATTTGCATATGCCAAGCAGGGTGACGTTAACACACCTTTTTCTCCCCTATAAAAGTACACGTTTACAGTCTCTATCGAATTTAATATGCTTTCCCATTCACTTTGTGAAAATGTTACACTTTTTTTACCGTTAAATTGAACCACTGATTCAAAGTCACTTCCGTAACCAATGCACACGCTCTTTGTCTTTGCCTCATTCAAATAATACACCGTTTGAAGAAGTAAATTGTTCAAAAGTCGAGGCGGAGAGCAAGTCGAATGTCCAGCAGGTCTCTTTCTCTTCACCGGTGGTGACTGGAGAACCGCATCCACTGACGGCTGCATCACGACTGAAGTCTAGCGTGTATTAAAATTGCTTAAGAGATCGGCGATGGAAGAGGGGATGGGGAACAGTCATCTGGGCAGGGCTCAACCTCAGCCTTGAGGCGGTTGTATTGGAACCACTGCGCCAGAGAGTGCGCGTTTCTGAGGGCACAAACGCTACTGCGCAATTTATGACAGGGATTCAGGCAGGAAAATGAGGGGAAGGTACATTTCTCGGGATGGGGGCAGGCCAGCTCCTTTTCCATGCAAATGAACGTGCGCCCCGTGAGATCAGAGAGAAATTCGCACTCTGCCTCGCTAAATGCGTAAAGCCCCGTGACCCCCTCTATGATGGCTTCCAAAGCTGGGGCCAACTCGATGTGTGAGATGAAGCCGTGCTCAAACGAGGTCTCCTCGTTGCAATGCAGTGGATCTTGAAATCGAAGCTTCTTTCCTCCAGCTGTGAGCTTTCCGTGACGACGAAAGCTGCCCCAGAAGAGACGATTGCTATCCAAATCGACGGCTGCCATCTCCGTAACTCCCCCCTTTGAAAAGCACACGGCCACGATGATCTGCATCCTTTGGCTTTCTCTTCCGCAATGGATGTTTTCCTCACCAATTCGTCCTATTTATTCTGGAACAGCACCGTTGAGCTCTAGGGTGACATCTGACGCGTCGTAGTTGGTTGAAGGTTAGACGGAACAGCTTCAAGGCTCGGCAGTCGTTGAGATGGGGGATGGTTTGGTGGAATTGGTTGAGGAATTTGTGTAGTTTTTGTCCTAAAGATTTACTCGCGGTATAGAGACAGCAGTATTCACCGCAAATATCCGAATGAAAGCTTTGAATTTGTACACGATTTTGAGTGACTGTGAATGGTTTTAAAAATTGGCGTACGTTCGCTACGAAGGGAGGCAGACCATAAGAATCAAAATACTCGGCTGAATGATTGTCCAAGTATATCCCCACCCAGTGAGAACCAGGTAAATTAGAAGGATCTAAATTAACTATGTAAACTCCATTTTGAGGTGATTTTGGTAACCTATCAGATGCATAGACTCCGCGGAATATTTTAAATTGTCTTAATAACGTATCTATCTGCACGCTATCCATGACTAAAAGTTTGCGATAATGTTCCTGTCTTTATCTATTTCCAATGTAGCGTCATACTCAGCAAAAAGCAGACACGTGACTGTTTTTGTCAACTCTCGCTCGAATTTAGCCTCTATTCTCACCACACCTCTGTCTCCTAAACTTATATGATCCTCATTCCCAGAATTGTCGGGGGTTAGATCAAAGACTAGCATGAAATAACCGTGTCCGAACATGTCGTACGTGATTTGATTACCTCTGTCAGCGTGCTTTATTCCAGTACCCGAAAATAATGTATCGTACGCACGTGCCCAATATTTTTTCCCGTAGAAATTACACTCCAAACCTTCCGAAGGAATCTGAACACCGTTTACAAACATTGAAAAATTCTCCAATGAATAATGAGATAAGGCGAACGGATTCCTCATCACACTGCCCGCATATGATTCATTATCTACCATTGCAAAAACGATTGTGTTAGGTATCCGTCCAACAATAGCATTATCGATATTCAAGGTTCGACCTCCGGCAGGTATAGTAAAAGTCTTTAGTTCAGTTCTTTTGTAATGATATTTCGCATTTTTCCCACTTTGTAATATTTTACTATGCGCCACCAATATGGACGGATTGATTTCAAACTGTTGCACGGAAAGAGTAGCGTCGAGAATTTTCAAGACTCCTTCTTCTCCCTCCATGAGATAGAAGGAGGGAGGTGCAAGCATCAACCTAATTCCAACATCGACTCGATCCAGCAATAGTTGCGACTGATTGAACACGTCCACGTGCAATTTACCAAATAGTTCCACCTCGGTGCTATTCTTGAACCATGATTTTCGTTTCGTGTACCCTGCATTGGAAGAATCCGTCTTATCGATATCATTTCCCGTATCTAATTCCCAGCCTACATTACGCAGGTGCGTTCTGCTCGCATCGACCCCATAGTTTAACGCGTTTTCGAAAAAGCTCCTATAGTGGTAACTATCCTCGGATGGTGTGACAAGAGTTCCATTGAAATATACATTACACTGTTCAAAGAGAGAATGGAGAAGATTGTTGACGACTCCCGGCTGATTGGTATCACTATCGGTAAAGTCAGTTTAATTCTTTTTACAGAGTTTCACTTTAAGTCTCAGATAAACGCTATTCAAGTCCTTGTACGCATCTCCAGAATCTTTTATTAGAAATTCGATAACGGATCTATTATCCAACGAAGAGATGGGTTTATATGATACAAGTCGCTTCGAGAGAATGTTCGTCTGTATCGGAGGATTGGGTTGGAATATGTCCAGCGAACTCAGCATGTGCTCACTCATTATGAAAAAATATCACTCAGCGCGACCTTTCCTCGTTTCCGCCTTCTACTCGAATGCTGTTTTTTCTTACCACCAATGGGTTTTATTTTATTTAGCCTTGGACGTTTCACGAACCTCAATCGTCCACCAGTCATACCTTTCAACTTATCCTCGGCCTTGCGTTTCAAGTTCTGCCCCGCCTCGTTTATTCTACTGCGCAGTATATCCTTTACCGGTTTAGTCCCAAGGTCCGCGAGAGCCGCCGCTCCCGCACTCGCTGCTTCCTTACCCACACTTTTCAGTCCGCTGAATAGTAATGGCTTAGCAAAACGCCACAGACCTGCGAGAAAACTTCCAATACCTCGTCCCTTTTGTACCCTGTACGAAGCTCTATACAATGGCCCAATCTCTCCCCCCACCTGCTTCGCATAATAACTGTAATATCGGTCCACCACCGATGCCATCTCGACGCAGAATGATAAACTAACGTGAATTAGTTCTTTTTTATAAAGTGTAACACTATTATAGAGCTTTGCTCACCACTACGAAAAGATATGGGCTCACCGAGTTTATCACTCAGTAGAATTTCGATGCTTTCGATATGGTTCTTCTCAACGGGGAAATAATATATCGGATTGAATGTCTGATATTCACCAATTTTAGTATTCAAGATGCGTACGCATCGACTGAGCGAATCACCCACAAATTGCGGTTTGATTATATCTGTGTAGACATATATGTTGGAAGAGGAGTTTGCTATGATTCCTTTTACCACATCGCTTTTGTTTATTGCATGTGCTTCCTTCGCTGCTAGTATGGATATTATACCTGATATGTCTCCACGAATGTAATTTCTACTAATCGTACTAAAATCCGACAGAGTAGTAATAAATAAATCTCGAAAGGAATTATACGTGCCCGGAAGTAAAGTGTAAGTAACGTTTTTAGCAGTAATTAACACGCCAGGTTCTATACGCTCACTCAATCCTGATACGTTTTCAGCGAATGGAAGATCATCATTATTCGCATTAAAGATTTCCGTTTGTACTGCTTTACGTTTCGCTTTATCTAGTTCGAGGAATGGTTTGACAAAGGCCTTACCTAGTGATTCGTATGAGCCAGTAGGCACTACAAAGAACGAACCATCTTTTAATCTAATTTTAACGTCGCTAGATTCATACCTCGGTCCTCCTCCTATCTCTCCGCGAACTAATCCCTTTTCATTTCGCGTTCTATTATCTTTAGAAGACGCTTCTTCTTCTTCCTCCAAAGTTCCAGCATCTCCAATTACCTCTCTTACTTCACCAGAAAGAATATGAATAGATGGAAGGGAAATTTCCGCCAGACCTACGTACCAATCATCATTCATCAAATCGATACGATGACTCAATTTTGTTTTGTAGTTAGCTATCGTATTTCTCGGATAGAAATCCCTCGAACTGTCGCTAGGTAGTGTAAGATAAAATTCGTTCATAATGTACGCACGGAGGAGGCAGGAATCCAAGAATTAAATGAGGATGGGTATCCTTCCCACTTGACAAAGTATTCCAATTTAGGTCCACTCCCTTTACGTCTCAAAACTTTTTCTATCCTATATTCCGTCTCGGAGGACACATTCACCTTGACTAGTTCTTCCACATAGAAACTACCCTTTATATCCTCACCGTTAAGGTCCTTCAATTTATATGTCGGTATTGACCTCGATCGATCCACGTCCGCGATTTTGAATATTTCACTAGTATAGTTTGGAGTGTATCCTTTGGTAAATGGAAGTCGCTCCTTACTGATTCTCACATAATCATTCGCGTTCAATTTAAAATCCTTGCTAGTAAGTGGTTTCCTCATGCGACTAGCGATTGAAAATGCATTTTTTGCATTCACTTTGGAGGGTGCGATACCTGTGCTAGAATGAACGCAATTGTTATAACTACTAATGAGGTTTGGGAGCACATCGACATATTTGTAGGTTGTGTATTTCGTGAAATACTTGTACATTTTAGACTTTAGCGTGCGATTGAAACGTTCAACGAGGCTAGCCTTAATGTCCGGATTATTTGTGGTGTAAAACTTTACCCCTCGATTCGAGAGAAAAGTTTTAAATTTACTATTAACAAATTCACCCCCTTTATCGCTCTGAATTTTCAATGGTTTGCGTTCGCGAAATATAGCCTTAAATACTTCAATTATCTCCTCCGGCCTCTTTGTCCTCAAAGCTTTCGCCCACGCAAAACGGGAGAATAGGTCTATTATAGTCATAATGTAACAGCACCCGTTGTTGTATTTTTTCAATCTTCTCAAATCATTCAAATCGCACTGCCAGCACTCATCAATGTAAGTTACGTTATAGTGATTTCTGGGGAACCTTTTCCTCACCGGTTTGTGTCGTGTATATGCCTCTTGAGATTCTAACCACTCACGAATCACCTTTCGGCCTATTCCCGTAGCTTTATATAATTTTTCAACCGATGAAAACCCGGCAGGGTGCTCTGGGCTATTATATATGTTCTCAATCACGTCGTGTCCCAATCCGGACCGTATGTCTTCGGTTTTCTTACGCGCTCGCTTTTTCTCGGAATTTTTCTTGGAGACGGTAGCTGTTGTTTTCTTTCTCGCGATAGGTTTCGTTTTTTTCTCGTTGACGTTACGCTTTCCATTCCCCCTAGCCTTTCGTGTATGCGTCCCCATGTCGAGTCTAAATCTTTATTCAACCTTTTCACTTCTGCCAGAGTTTTTCTCAATGCGGGGATTTCCTCTCTCTCGTCAGCAACTCGTGACCTCGTTGGTGTTTCTACCAAGGACTTGACTATTGGAACGTGTACGGGGGAGTTTATATCTGAGACGGCGTCAAGGTATTTATCGAGTATTCTTTTATACAAATGCCACTCATCAATATCCTTTATACTTTTCTTAACCAACACACCTTTCATTTCCTTGTCCAATGTACTCAACCTAGCCTTTACACGACTTCGATCAAAAACTTCCGGAGTCACGACTAGCATCTTACGCAGGCTCATTTTCCCAGCAGGCTACCGATGACACCGCTTAAAATTGATCCCAGCAATAATGGTAAAAAACCACCTTTTTGTACGAGCAGCGCACGTTTCTTCTTCACACTCGCCCCCCGCACAGCTAACTTTCTCAACGTGTTACGATGCTTGGATAGTTTTTGTTTTAACCTATTATCTATCTTATGGTTCCCGTTAAGTGTATTCAAACAACAATCGCAAATGGCTTTGATCAACTCGTCGTCCGAGGTTTTAACAATCGCAGTGCGAAGTTTTGGTTTTGCCGATTTTAAGACGTGGAGCAAATGTTTATTGTTCTTCAATCTTTTCATCGTGTAGGGACATGTAAACTACAGTTGCCCCGTCTTTAGGAAATATTTTCGTTCTAAAACGAAACCTCTCGTCTGAGTCCTGACCAAGATCCAGAACCAAATAACCGAATGGTTGTTGCGTAACTTGTTTATATACCCTCTCCAATTCCCCCGATTTTTCCGGATACACCTGCCTAGCCAAGTGACCAAATTGCGACCTATCTCTAGGATTCTTAAAGACAACGATATACTTGGAATTTAGCGAGATGTTTCTCGCTTGCGGGTTTTGATAAAAAATATTTTGCGTAATTAGGAAAACCGAAATGTTAAAGTGATGGCTTCCTCTAGTGAACAGTTTAGAGACGTCTTTGCTATAGGCCCCTTCGCTCATTAAATCATCAATCACGTACAACGTTGGCACACCACCAAATTCTTCGAAAGGCGGTATTTCGGTTCGAAATTGAACGGGTATTCTAATGCTTGGTTCACTTCCAGGAGCACAGCACCATACTATTTCACGTATCGGGCTATTCACCATATAATCTAAATTTTCCAAAAACTGCGTGACAAATGTGGTTTTCCCGCAGCCTGAGGGACCCGCGCAAATACAGGTAAACGGATGCTTCCAGGCTAACGTCATGGTTAACACTGAAATTTAGATTAAAAATATCTTTCTTTTATAATTTCAATCGCCGTTAAAAGCATCATTATGCGTTCGTTTTCGTGGAATTTTATAGTGACCCCACGCAAACGTTTTTATCCCGTCTTCACAAAGGTATCGCTTATCGTCGGATGCATTCAGCGTGACTTTATTCATCTCCATGGTATAAATATTATGCATTTTACTCCGTATCACGTTCATTTTTCGAAATACCACCGAGTTCTCTCGGAGACATTGTACATAGTCGTTAAATTTTAAACCTTTTTCCTTAACAACTTTCGTTATTCCTTTTGCTTTCTTCTTTTCTTTACCTCCCTCTACCTTGAACGAATAAAGTTTACTACGTAATCCGACAAAATATGTCATTAGGTTTCCATCGCATTCGTCCTTGAATTTACCAATTACTTTTTTATTTTGTTCAGAAAAGCAAAAGTGATCCTTTGGATAATTCGACGTGTCAAATGCATCTAGGTTCCCCAGAAAATCCCTATACACATCATCCGTTTTTATTTCATATATGAAGCTATCAGTATCGGTGTAGGCGAGGGATATATTTTCCCCGTATTTCGGAAGCATTGTTCTATAATGAAAGTTATACATTAAAGTCTTACTCAAGTCCAAGACACAGAAACCTATATATATAGGTTTATTCATTTTTATGACTGCCTTCCGCATGTGAATGGCAACTAAACACTCGTGAAAAATCGTCCTATCCAGAAATGTTGACTTATTAATTAGTTTTTGTAGTCTTTTTTCGTTTACCACTAATTCCATATTCATACGTTTCCTCACGTTCTCCATTGTTTTCCCAAATACTGCATTGTTCATCAGTTTATAGAAATCCTTCTCAAAATCATTGACTGCCATTTTTCTTTTCTCAGTGTTCAAATCAATATAGGTCTTTAATAAAGGTGATTGACTAAACCTGATTACTCTATGCACCTTCTTCAGCACCAGTCCTAGTCCTAAAGCTTGTTTCAAGTTTACGTAATGAATTACATATTTACTCTTATTTTCGAGAGTTGTTAGCAGTTTTTTATGTTTACCGCCAGGTGGTGTCTTGTTTTCCGGGCAAAGAGGGAGATCTGAATGTGTATCGTGTAGCCTATGTGGGTACTCAAGATCAACTTCGAGAATATATCCAGTTTCACTGTCTTCGGGAACATTTTCAACGTTTAAATCATCAATTTCTGCCTGTGTTAACCATCGAAATTTACCGTAGGGAAGGGGTCTCGAAAGGGCCCACCCATAGAGATTGTTAGCGTCTAGATATGTCAAATAGGTTGGACCTGAATCTGGGTCATGACTTGACATGTATCTATTGTTCGATTCGCAGTACCTTTTACAGCATTGTGAAATTCCTCCTCGGATGCCGTTTTCAATCATTAGTATCATGTCGTAGTCAGTCAAAAGCTCTAGTTCTATTTCAGTGTATTTGAGCATTGCATCAAAAGTTAAACCTGGAGCAGTATAATACCACGCAGGATCTAGTTTATACGCGCTGTAGCATACGTCACGAAAATTTTCAAAAACATCAGCTAAAAGGGTCACGTCGCTTTTCAGATAGACATCGCTGTAATCGCCGAGTGTTTCACATTCAAATGCGCCCCAAACATTTTCTGCATGCTGATAATCTTCGTCAGATACATATTCATCGGTCAGTCTGTTGTAAAAATTCTCCTTTTCCGGGAGCAAGGTTTCATCGAGTTTATTCAACGAATCAGTGTAATCATAGGGATAAACCCCCTTTCGTGTAACTAAATTTGTCTTTTCACCGAATATTGTGCTTGTGCATTTAAACTCTGTTAAATTGGCAACCAATGAAGCTAGAGAGGTAGGCATGAATCTAAACGTGTCAACAAACCGAATTTTGAAATTTTCCGTGATAGACTTAGAAAAAGATATATATTTTTCTTCAGAATTTGGAATTATAAATATTTCCCTGTCATCATAGTTAAGCTCTCGTACGATGAAATGCCCATCATATGATGAGAGGTTATGAATAAAGATTGGAAGGAAATTCGGCATTTTATATTGAATGTTACAAAAATAGTGCGCAGGTCCTCTATACTTTCCTGTCAAATGATCATGGTCTCTAACTTTATTCTCCTTCAATTCTTTACCACAAATGTGACATGCGTTTGCAGTTTCAAAATCTGAGTCTTCCTCTGGAGTGAGAGGATTCATTGGAATAATATTTTTGTAAAGTTTACAAACTTTTTCAGCCTCTTCTTTCATCCGTAAAATGAATACCCTAGCAGCATTGGGACCTCGGTACAGGTATGGGTCCTCGCATCCCTCAGGTCCCACTACGATGTAACTAAAGCTGAATGGGGTATGTCTCTGCATTAAATTAGTATAGGATGAGTAAGGATAAGGCTCGCAGGTACTAATATTTTCCAGAAGACATTCAAAGTCAGCGTAAATGACAAAAGGTACCCGAAAAGAATAATTTAAGTTTGTGAATTGTAAACTTTTATTGTCCTCGTCAGGTAGAATGATTTTACTCGGCTCGCCTGTACCTTTACATAGCTGTTGATGCTCTTCTAGCCTGTGCTTACTCTGGTAATGTGTGAGGCAGCGTTTGCAAGTGAATATTCTATTAGAATGCTTCGTAATTTGGGAGTGAATCAATTTATCAAAATTCCTAATCCAACAATAGTGAGCGGTTGTTTCGTTGCTAATGTAAAGGAGGTCGCGATGATCCTCGAGCTCATGATCTACAATTTTTAGTGGGTACACGAGGTTCTTATCTGTCAGACCAAAAACGTTGATTGAAATATTATTGACACGTTCGAATTTGGGAATATCTTTCAGCTCCACCGGGTACGCGATGCAGTCCCAATTGTAACCCATATGGCATGCTCGTGTCTTATACTGGGAAACTCTTTGAGGATCCTTATCGATATTTTTGGCCCAAATGGCATACTTAAAGCAGTATTGATCATCATTTCTGATATTGATAACGGATTTAGTATTCCTAATTTTTATAGGCAGCTCAATGAATGTTGATCCTCGAAATGGCGTGTACTTGTTTATTCGCAGTTCTAAACCTAGCACATTTGATAAGGCCCATCCTGAACCTTTAGCTTGAAATTCGGACTTTTCTTTTAAAAGTTTAGAAAATGTCTCATTGATTACTTCCTCAATTTCATCTGCTAACAATAACCTGCGATTGTTGGTTTTGAAGGAAGCGTTCATTTCATCCCTCTCACCCTTTTTGAATTTGCAAATTAAAACAAGATTGAATTTAATGGCACTATTTTCCACTATTTGATCATTTATCTTTTCGATCAACTGAGTTTTGATGTTATTGAGAAATGAGATCACGTCCTGTTCACCATCTTCCACGGGAGTAATCCAAAATGTTTTCAGTCTGGAACGAATAGCTGATTCAATTTCATTGAATCCTCTCCCTATTTGCTCGTTGATTTTAATCCGGTGCGCGTTGGTATTCTCATGAGGCATAGCCTCGTCAATGTCATAGAAGATTTCACAGTAAGTGCAAAATTTTCTTCCCTTTGCCTTATCCAGCGCATTTTTCATTCGATTATACGTCCCCATATCAGAAATGTTATCGTCATCAAACACTATTTTCATATATATGTCACTTAATGCCTGTTCTAATTCTTCCGAATTGTGATAGCTACCAGCATTGTAATTTTCTAGAATTTCTTGGATAGAGGGCATGATTAAAGGTTCTTTGAGCTGTTGCTGAAATAAAATAAAAAAATGATACGTATGAAAAAATACATTTTCATCTCATTACATTAAGTGCAGGATCTAGAGGTAGAAAAACCTCGTAACGAATATCATCTACTTCATAACCCCGTTCGAACAGAAACTCGTATTCTTCTGCAATAGTATATTGCTCAATATGATTAAACGTAGTGCGAGGTATTGAATCGGATAAATGGTACAAGATTATGTCAACTTTACTCTGCAAACAATGTCTAAATGAGATACCCGGTGATTGTCTCTTCTCCGTCTTAACGAATGCGCTTTGAACAATATATTTTGATAACTTTAATAATGATATTTTATATAGTGAATTTACGTTAGACATTGCTGTATATATATTACTACTTCTGATTAGTTAACAAACTATGCAATCCTATTGATAAAATCAATTATATATGAATTTCTTTTAGGTATTGCATATACCCTAAGAAATTAATGCGATTATTAATGATATGTACTTACTCCTGACGTCAATGAATACAGCTGATGATTCGGGAGGTGAAATCGGTCCGTAATAGCTCTCTAAGCTGCTCTGGAGGAAATGGAAACTTAACTCTCAGAAGTGGAGTTTTATAGAAATAAAAGCTAATTCCCTCAGCGGAACACCCGTGCAAGAAGGCCACCTAGTTAGAATCAAGTAATGTCATCATCTGTGCATGTGCTGGTCTGGATGTGGATGGAATTAACTAGTTCAACCATTTGAATTATCCACCGACGCAACCTAAGCATGTGCCAAGGTTTGCGGAGTTGGCAGCTTCTACTGAAAAAATGCAATGCTCAATGCCGAACATCCGCGCAAGAAGGTTACCTAGTTGAAATCAAGTAATTTCATCATCTACGCATGTGCTTGGATGGAATTGACTAGTTCAGGTATTTCCTTTCAATTATCCTTCGACGCAACCTGAGCATGTGCCAAGGTCTTTGGAGTTGGCAGCTTCTACTGAAAAAATGCAATGCTCAATGCCGAACATCCGAGGACATGCAAGGAGTTGTTATTGAAAGAGATTAAGGAGGATGAGGAATCTCTCAAGGATGTTGGGATATGTTCAACGAGTGAGGTCAGCGGAGTGAAAAAAAACCCACTCCACTATCCGATCTTGCTTAATGCAACCTCCTCCTCTAACTTCCTAGTTTTAGCACGTAGCATGATGCTCTACAGAAGCGTTCCTGTATATAAACCCTCAGCTTTGAGTCTCCATCATTCAACACCTGGCAGAGATCTACTACCGTCGCTATTATCCGCTCTCCTCTGATCATCGCCGCTCATTGCCGAATTGCCGAATTGCACCATATTCCAGTCTTGTCACCACTCCTGCACCAAAAATCATAATCATGGAGGCTACTACTTCTGCTTCTGGGTAATTATGACTTAGAGATAATTAACATTATTTTAAATGTTATTTGAATATGGTTGAGGAGGGGTCTTAAATATATATATTTATCATATTAAAATTTTCAGAATTTCCATCATCATTAGGAAACTACACCCGTTTGCAAGTACCCCTATGCCATGCTATGAATGCCCTGCTGGATATGATATTAGTGCTGTCCAGTGGGATATAATTCCTAAGCGGGGGCGGGCTTTAATACCTTGCGGATTCTCCCTTGAAATCCCCAAAGGATTTTACGGGAGACTCGCATCCCGCTCTAGTCTTTCGCTGAGGTATGGGATAGAAGTTGGGGCGGGTGTAATTGATCCTGATTATAGGGGGGAAATTAAGGTTCTCCTCTATAACCATAGTGATGAGGATTTTTTGGTGAGAAGAGGAGCTAGAATATGTCAAATCATCCTTGAAAGAATCGCTACAGATGTTTCATTTGTAGTGTCTGATGACGTTACCTCTAATAGTAACCGAGGACAGGGTGGTTTTGGCAGTTCTAATCACCCTCCAGTTAATTGATGTGAGTAACGATTAATATATATATAAACATATGATTTATTGTATACAAAGTTTTCGTTTTTACCTTTGTAGGATGGAGTCCACCCCCTCAACCACGACGCTTAACAGCACCCCCACTGTCAGCGTCACCACCTCCACCTCAACGTCACCCGAAGCGTTGACCTCTTCATCAACTTCTGTGGTAGCTTTTTTAACTGGTTATATCAAATTTTAATAATGCTCGAAGTGTAATTAATATCTACTGACGGTACCTATTTTTATTCTGGCAGGCTAGCATCCGGGAAAGATTCTTTCGGTTGCAGGAGGAGGGGTCATTTCTGAAGAAGGAGGATTTGGAGGAGGAAACCCGCTACCGGGTGGAGAAGGTGGAGATGATGACCACCCGATTCGGGGAGGGGGTGGTGGCGACAATCTTTTTTCGGGGGAGGGAGAAGAAACTTTTTCTCCCCCGAATGTTTACAATGACGGTGGGGGAGGTTATGATTTATAATTATAGCCAAGAAAAGTTTTTTATATGTAAAAAAAATAATCAAATAAAAATTATTTGAAACAAAATGTTCGTTTTAATATATATGAATTTCCACAATTTTGTATCCCTATTCCTTAGAGAAAACATTATATATTTGGTCCACCTATTTGGTATATCAAAGTTTTAGAAATTGGGAATGTTATACCCTTATGTCTGGTATCGTACAGAATTTTAAAAATGGTACCTCAATTAGGGATTTTTCCATACCCTTAGTTTTCCAAGGGTAAACACTTATAATTTTACGGGTAATTCAATGCGGAATAGATAACTAAATTTTCCCTGATAAACTTTCAAATTTAAACCATATTTTTATCTAGAGGGTTTTTTGTAAACGCCACCGCCTAATTCTTATCCTTTCTTTTAGGAATAGTGACCTACCTATTTGGTATATCAAACTTTTAGAAATTGGGAATAGTAAACACTTATGCTCCGTATCATATAGCATTTTGAAAAGGGTACTTCAGTCGGAGATTTTACTATACCCTTATTACCCTAGGGTGAACCCTAATATTTTTACGATTAATTCCACGCGGAATCGGTAGCCAGCTGTTTTCTGATAAACATTCAAATTTAAATCATATTTTTATCTCTTCAAACAACGGAGTTATTGAGCATAATTCCCGAAAATTTCGGCTTTTTTGGCCATAGGGCCAAAACCACTGGTCCGATCGGTCTGAAAGTTCTGGAAAAATACTCAGTACGACAGTACTGAGTACCCCCACGATGCTCAACCCGCTAAGGGGTACATAGGGGGTGTCCTTTCGACAATGATATTCCCGTACCCTGAAAACCCTTGGATACCCTGGAAAGGGTCTCCGGTTTTCTCGCCGGGAATCGAAGGCGGGCATTGAGAGTGACCCATCTTCACATTTGCTCGCTTCTAGAGCGTATAGAAAAAATGAAAAAAAATCCGAAAAGCCAATTTGGCTAACGGGTCATACTTACCCCCACAGCTTTTGGTGTTAGCCCCACGGAGGAAGATCTCATCTGGAACCCTACACGATGATTAGGTGGGCCTATAGACCGGGACTATTTCCCGATCTGCTGGCGACCTAACGCCGATCCGTCCCCTTTATATACTGCGTAGAAAGTGTGGTGGAAAGGGAAAAAGCTAAGGGGTGAGGGATGGGCGTTTCCCGGTTAACGCAATTCTACTCTCTCTTCATGCCCTCCGCTTTAAATGTCAATTTCCGAATAGGAGAAGGAGACTGATTAATAGGTATAGAATGAGAGAATAGCAAAGCGGAATTGAAGAGAAATAGCGGGAATTTCAAAAAATTAGGTCTTGAGAACTTTAATTAATTTTTACGGGCTTATTTAAAGTGCTATCAAAAAAATAATAAGGACCTTTTTAACATATAATCACGTTGTCTTTCCATTATTTTTGTTTATTTGTTGTTATCGTTATTATTAAACGAGATATTTGATAAAATCTATATATTGTCCAATATAAAGAGGACTCTTTAAGGCATTTCTCTGAAGTATAATTAGCTCTTCTTTCACTTGGCACCGTTTGTTGTACTCTACAATCGATAGTTCTGGAGATATAAGAGGCGATGGCCTTGGGTCATGATTTTTCCTGCATGGGTTGGGTTGACGTTGTACAACTAGATTGCATATGAAGGAAAAATGCTCCCTCCCCCCTCTTTCACGTGACGTTATTTGTTTTTCTCTACGACCGATAGTTGTTGATGTATCCGGGTTTGAGTTTCAAGGTGAAACTTGCGCCAGGATGATTTTTCCTGCGTGGGTTGGGTTGACGTGATGCAATTATATTGCCTGTGAAGGATAAATGCCCCCCTCTTTCACGTGACGTCATTTGTTTTTCTCTGCGACCGATAGTTCCGGGTTGGAATGTCAAGGTCAAACCTGCGCCAGGACAAACATTTTCCCCCTACTACGGAGAAGGTAGTAGGGTACTACGTAAATTTAATAAGACATGGAAATGATGTGTAGTAGAGAAAGGACGAGTAAATTTGTTAATTGAAGGGAAAGGTAGTTGGTAGAGAGATATTGGTTCGAATATTGATTGGGTTTGATAGGGGATGATGAGTGAAAAACTGAGACTCGTTTAAGGGATGGGATTGAAAGTGTTTAGGCATTAAAATCTGCTGAGGAATTGTTTCACTTGGCATTTTTCTCATTCCATTCGCCGAGGTGATTCTTTTAAAATGGAGGGGGGGAAACCTTAAGTTCCTTTCTCCTCAGCCTTTTTGAAGCTGGGTTGGGATATCCTGTAATTATTAAAAGCGGTGATTTCAAGGGCTCACCAGATTCGGTCACGTTAAGGAGGGCGTGAAACATGAAGTTTCGAACGAGAATTCTACTTCACGAGTGCTATATCGTTGAGTCCGTAATGAAGAGCTGAACTACTAAAGTGCTTGTTGAAGTGTGTTTCTTGCTGGAGTAGTAGTAGTATTTTTGTTTAGGAGAATAGTGTCATTTTATTTACGGAGGCTTATTTCAAGAGTTCACCCAGTGTGTCGCTGCAGCTCCTAGACAGAATTTTGGGAGAGTTGGTGCATGAAAATGTGCCTTCGGTCATACTGTGATTGGAGGAGAAGTAGAAGTTGGACGATGAATACCTCTCGCCTCGGGGGAGGCACTGGCGAAATGTAAGACACATCGCGAAACCTGGGAATGAATTCTGCGGATCCTTTTTGTGAAGGTTTTGCTGATGCCACAGGCACGGAATGTGGTAAATGGGAAGGTTTTTTTAGAGGACGACAAAGGAGAGACATCGGGAGATGAAGGGGAATGGAGGGTTAGTGGTTACCGAGGCGAACGATCGGGTTAAAGGGCAAAGGGCGGGCGAGAGAACTCCATAAGCGACGGCAAACATTTCGACTCAGTCAGAACGCACACTTTGCAATTTGACCGAGCCACGAGACTCCGTTGCTTTAGAATGAACTCCGGAACCATGATAATTTCTCAGGTGTCCTTTTCATAGGAAGTATCAGGAAGCTTTGTCGCGTAATATGGTGGACGGAACAGCTAGGCACTCACACGTGCGCCGATACAGCAGACACGTTTGCTTTGTTCAAACGAGTAATTATTTTGCCTGACCTGCATGGATAGGAGTGGCAGAGTTTCTAAAGTAGCCTATTCAACTGTTAAATTCTACGCTGATGTCCACAGGGTCGAACTGTCACAGCAAGTTACATTAGTTACTTGATTCTAGCAAACGCAATGACAGTTGCGAGTGGGATATTTCGCGACCTCTTTGAAACTAGGGGGGCGTTTTTCATTTGGAGGACTAGTAGAAAACATTCCAGGGGGAAAACTTGGGGAATCAGAGATTAATTAACGGCTATTCCATTAATTGAATTCAATCACCCATCTAATCAGAAATGTAATGAGAAATATCGGATTGACAAAATATTTATGTTTACACGCCATTAATTCCTATTTTTAAATAATCAATTCTATAGACAAGATTTTAGTTATTCTCTCCAATAGTGATCAAGGGATTTATTTTACATTTTGAGAAGAAAAATAAATCCAAATTTAAATATTTACCAAACAACTGGTTAATGATGTACTCCCATTCTATTCTATTCAATGGTGATATCGATTATTACTCTACTGATTTAAATACCCTCTTTCCTTGTTTTAAAACTTCATTCGAGTTACAAAATATAGTCAACTCTCATTCTTAGACATTCTGATCCTAGTATCCAACAACAGTGCTACGCAAAGATATATTCAGTGAAGCCAAGCAGATTGATATCGATGTACTTATTCAATTCAAAAAAATGGAAAACTTTAATGAATCCCATTAATGTGGATTTCATCGCCAGATGAAAATAAAATTATTATAAATATACAAATGGTGTTAAAAGAGCACGTCACATACGTAAGAAAATCGAAATATTCTGATTGAATGCGCCCGCTAAAGCACAATAATGCATTGTAAATTTCTCATTACTTAAGCGCTTACACTAGCAATGTTCAGATAATTCGATATGTTTTTCAATTGAGCAATTTTATAGTCGCGATTTTTAAACTGAATACGATCCCTTTTCTTTTTCCTCATTAATTTCGCTTTCGGACAAACGATCTAATGATTGGCAACGCAAACCGGGGATTTTTGTTCCCTTTCCGTAATTTTCCTCGAAGAATCCAAGAACGATCGAGGCTTCTCCTTTGACCAAAATTCCCCTTTCATTTGGTCTATCTTCGCAATTCCCATCTCCCTCACCCTGAACTTTGACTGTCGAAACATAAACAGGAGACTGTCACTTCGGTATTATTGCGAATTTGCTCGTACAACTGCTGAAATTAAATCATCTTTAGAAGATTGAAGAGTAGAAAGTAGTTACTGAAATGCATGTCTTATCTTTTAAGTGAGTGTTGAAAGATAGAGTGATGCAAGTGTGATAGGGGGATTATGTTTACTCCCACTTAACTACGGATTATTCTCTTAAGCTGCTTGCTGATAAGCTTATAGCTTCTTGACGTAACCTAGCCAGCGAGGAAGTCTGTGGGTCCTAAGTGTGGGAGGTCGATTAATCCAGTCTACCTTAAAACCTTCTCCCCGAATTATATTACGATTTTGGAGTGTTTAAAGATTAATTTGTATGCCATTTATTGGGAAAATTTCCAGGATTATTATCTGAGCGAACCGAAACGTTTCTCAGTATTATGTGACACAATTTGAGGATGATAGAAGGTTATCACGCATGGGAGAGTAACATTTAATCCTGAGAAAGAAAATTAAAGGAAAAATTCACTTGTCGTTTGCTTCCTTACTTTCTCACCTTTCATCTTCGTCCTTTCTTCCACATGTTCTACCATGAAATGATTGCCTTATTTGATACTCTGTAATATACATACACGTGATTCATTGACCTATCCGTTGACAATTGTCGTCTTATATATGGAAAAAACATGGATTTCATAAAACATTCTCAAAGCCCAACAGAAAAAATATGAATTTGGTTGTAATACGGAGCGATACATTTAGTATTGGATACAGATCCTGTATTTGTCAATTCAACCAAACCAAACGGAATTTAAATTTAATTTGAGGTGGATATTAAAAGTCAGAGGTCGTCTTAAATAACCTTTATTAATTGTTATGCTGCTATCACGCATATTTATGATTCATACAGCTCCTCTTTTTGGCTAATTCAACGGCTTTAATTTTTGACCAGAAATTCTCGAGTTTGCTCGAAGGAAAAACCTCACGGTCATATACCAGCCATGAAACATGGCGCCTCAACCGTGCGTGGCGATTCTTCATTGTTTCTCGACTTTCTCCCTGGCACTCGCTCTTTCCTGACCCGTTTTGTTTTTCGGAGAACGGAATAAATACGAACTCGGAGTCAGCACGCGTCCGCGAATGACGCAGAGCGGAGCGGGGGAGGGGAGATGTGAATGTAGTTACCCCCGCTCTGGCGCATGTTTCAAAGTTCTCCCTCCCCCGTCACCCTCCACAGCACCTCACCCGAAACGGGTGGCGAGGCGCGAGTGGGTAGGACGGCTCAAGAACGACCCTGAAGGAAGAAAAGAGAATATGAATCAACGGGGCAAGGGGATGGGGAACAAAAAACGGGAGTTGTTTATAGGGAGAGAGTTTCGGTGGAGGAAGGAAGAAAAAAATAACTTTTTAGTGGCTCTTGCTGTTAATATACATTGATTCATAAAACAGTAACTCGTTCGTGTTTTGAAGTGAAATGAACGTTTACATGAAGGTGTAAACTTTGGAGCAAAAATAATCGTGATTATCATTATTTATTTATTTTTTGCCGAACTCGCGTTGATAAATAACTACTTGGAAATTTATTATTCTTGGTAGCCGTTTTGTCGAGTTAAATATAATTTTTTCCAAATGATCAACAATTTCGTATTCTATGTTTTATTCATTGAGTGGTAATTTATATCGGAGTGACTGATACCTCATTGAGATAATCATAAAAATTAATATGAAAGAAACGGAGCTAGTATAAAATATTTACGCTTGAAACTAGCTCTGCTCGTGCGAATGTTTAGCACGTGGGCGAAATTTCAAATGGAAATATTGCGAATACGGATGTGGTGGCTTACATACTCCTGACTGTGCTTGTATCGTACCGAGCCTTTATCTAATGCAGATTATTCACTTCCATATGCGTTATGGACGAAAGATATGCTCTGAGCCAGTCAGCAGTTCTATCTTAAATAATTTTTTATGTCTCTGAGGAAAGAGGATTGAGGCCAGCGTGAAAGTTTTTATTTTGTCTCAATAGCTTGCGGAAGGCTGATATTCGTATATCCGAGGGAAATTAAAATTAATTTGAACTTTTTAGTAAAATAAAGGACAACATGCCAGCAATGCCTTTATATCGTATTCTATTGAATTAAAAAATTCATACCCTGACAAGCACAAAGGATTTTTACTGCACAAATGCTATAGTAAAGTAATAAGGGTGACTCAAACGTCCATCATATTACATTTTTAATAAAAATTGGCTCGCAGCTTTCTATGTATGTGACAGCTAGATACTATTTATTAGAACTTGTCTGCATTATCTTTTCAACAAATGGGTCAACATTTCTTCAAGTCATAGCTGAGTAGAATCTTTTATCCCGTTTTGCGAATGACAATGTATTTTTGACGTTTTTGGCATTTTTTTTTTAAATTTTGTTCCCTCATGATAGTTTGATTTAGTCATCAGGCATTGCACAAAAATATGAATAATACATGAATGAAAAATGCAAATGAAAGCCAATGAGTGGATGAAAAGAGCTAATAAATTTGCTGCCTTAGGAAAGCGTTCATTGAAAAACTTATGATATAAATTTAGCCGTTTAGTGGATTTACAATACAAATCTAGTCAAAATTTAATAGTTTTTCCACAAATTTATACCTGTATCGATGAATTGCTATAGTTATTTTTTAAGGATTTGTTCGTTAGAAAATTAGAATTTTAGGTTAGAATTCGAATTATGATTAGAAAATTCTTTTGTTTGTATTATTTTATGGATGAGACAGTATTTTACCGCGGGAAGTCATAGTAGTGCGCAATTTCTCTCCCAACTCAGAGCTGTATCTAACAGGTTGACCTAACGACCTTTCAATCCAAATTCCACGCAGTTCTACTGTGAAGTAGCGTATGATCATGTTCCCTTTCTCCGAATTAAAATTTTCCACGAAATGTTTTGAATTTTGGAACAAGGTTTACAAAAAATAGTTTTTTGAATTGGGGAAAGTAGTTTTAGTTCGACCGGAGGGAACATTGTGTCGTGGATGTGCGTAGTTGAATGGGAAGGGAATGAATCATTGAAAGCGACCTTTTGGGAGGATCCTTGGGGGAAATTATTCCTTTTTTCCTCCATCTCCCTTTGATATGGAGGCGGAATTGGGTGAAAAATTGTCTCAGCGACTTGCGGTCAATTTATCCCTCAAACAGGGCAACCGTGTTTACCCTCCAGGCAAAGGTGTATCGGAGAAATGAAGCCAGAGGCGTTGGAGCAGGAGAGGAAGGAGGGCGAGAAGGGAGACGGGGGTGGTTCGTGGAGACGAGTTGAACAAAGGATCGTGCTCTGGGTTGACTACACGGGCAAAAATTCATACAGGCCGATATGCTAAATAAAGGAAAACTTATGGTGGTGGTTTTACGCTCAATTCCGGCTGATGTTCTGTAAATTTCAAACATTTTTGGGGATATTTTACTATTTTAATTACAGTAACACAAGACATTTCTAGATAAATAGATGACAGATTTCCTAGATGAATTTAATATCATAAATAGATGATTAGATTGCAAATATAAACAGGTAATCAGAGCACCTATTCTTGGACATAGAGAAGTTACTCCATTTCATTCTCCGTAGGTCTCTTAATTGAATGGTAGAATAAGATATAAAATTCATTGCTATAGATTGTAGAACTTGAAGTCAAAGGTTTATTTGATAAAATGGGCTTTGTGAAGCGTTACTTTGTGGAGCCACTGAATATTAGAAAGGGTGTAGAAAGAACAATTTATTGAATTGCTCACAGATATTGCGAGGTGTGAAATAATATTTTGTAGCTAGTGATGGCACATGTGGAGAAACTGGTTGTACTTAGTTTAAATTCTGTGCGAAATTCTACAAAATTTTCTTTGAATACTTTTTTAAAAGCTTTCTTTATTTACGCCTCGATGGGCGATTATAGAACATGTGGGTGTCAATAACTTGTCCGTCCTACTTCTTGGTACTCGACCGAGACAGGACCATCTGCCTTTTTTTACGATGTAATCCCTTTCAATAACTTCCGAAAGTTGAGAGCGCCAGAAATCACGAATAGGGCCCGACGTCTTTAAACGCATTTTTTGTGTCGCGTTCTTGTCATTGTGTGAAAATAAGATATTTTCTTCTGTCAAATATACCGTATTAGATCTCTAATTTGACCTATAGCTTTAATATTTTTTTAATAGTTCTGAGTGCCATAACCTAAAGCCTAGCGCGGGAGTTGCAGTTATGCACTGCAATGCACTTCGCTTTAAATCTTTAACACTACGTGAATAGTATCGTTATCATCTTTTTCGTCATGAATCAAATATCAATCTTCCACGATGAAAGTATTGGGTGAAAATTTTATAGAGGTATTTAAGTGAAGGAGGCATGACAAGCAAAATGAGCTGTCTTCCATGTTTTAATATTAACTAATCCCCGAAAATGAATTGCTCTCAACAAATTTGGTTTATGCCAGGATAATAGTGGCCCCGCGTCACATTGTATTCAATGTCATGCGATGATGTCACCATTTTACGTATTCTTCTTGTTTTAGACCTATTACCAATTAGCTGATTTTGGTTTTAAACCCGAAACCAATCAGCTTATTTTTTTTATCTTCCGTTTCATAGTATTGACAGTTGTCAATATTTACACTGATTTAGAAAAATAATAAACGCATTTTGCCAGCAACTTGCTGGCTAAATATGCAAAAGTTGTATTGGAGCGTTTCTTCTATTTAAAATCCTCACCTTTAATTACGTCTTGATTTAATACGTACAATTTTCTGCTCAGAAAATTATTGAAGCGTAATTCATTTTTTTATGTCGATGCTTATGATCTCGTGACGGTTAATTTTCATTTTCTTAATATTTTTCATTGTTAACAGTATCGTTCTTGGTTTACGTAATTTCAATTAAATGTAGGTAGCTTAATAAATTATGCAGCAGTATTATTTTTTCACTTAAAATTGATAACGTTTTAATTGTAGATTATTTATCGGGCATAATCACTTAGCATACATTCATCTGCTTTTTTGGTTTTTAATTATTTAAAATTTAGGATACATTTATAAAAAATATGTATTTAGCATATAATGGACCCGTTTGTTAATATCTAAAGATGGAAACAGTGGTAGATAAATGAAATGTTGAGACGAATATTTTTTACGCAAACGAATTAAAAATAATTTCGAAAGTAGCCATTTTTTTCAATCTGATAACCATAAAAATCAGTTTGTTGATAGTTATCAAAATTCTGAGTTGCTTTATTAATAAATGGAGCCTGTATAATGATTGATGCTTTTCAGCGCTATAAATTATTCAGTATCAGACATATTAAAGCTAATGATTCATAACAACGCGTAATACACGCTGTAAATCTATACGTGTTAAGGAGAAGCTTGTCAGTTCAGTAATGAATTTTGATTGTAATTATTTATTCACGTGCCTATTTCCAAATTTCAAATGGAGGTCATGGTTGCCCAAATCGTGATGAAGCAAAATGATTAAAAAACGTAATTATTTTGGGTGATGATTATGGTTTAATTGCTATGATGATCCATTTCCTATATAAAAAATGTTAATAAGATTGTTGTAAACCCCGGAAATTAAGTGCTCACTTTAAAAAAAATGGAACATGTATCTTAAAACTACAATAATTCAATACTAGTGCATCATCATCAGTTTAGAAATACGCTGTTTTTATCGTAATTCTTTTTGGGCGTAGTTGAAGGCGAGGGGTTTCTCTGCTAGAGGCAAGGAGAGATCGCGCGAATACTCGCCTCATGTGGTTTCCATAAGCATTTTTATGGCGAAAATTTTCGGGGTTATTATATTTTTTTTTGGTATTAATAATTAATTTTTGAATTTCGGAAATGTTATACTGGGAAAAATTTCGAAATTACAGTATGCAGGAATAGAATATTCCTGCTCTCTAGGTGTTTTCATGTTCACCTATTCCCTCCGTGATAAAAGAGCGTATGTACACCAACAGAGGGAAGATGGCACTATTTTTTTTTGTTCTTGAAAAATTGATTTGAATGGCCTGGCCTAAAATTAGTAATATTAAACTCCCTCATCACTCGTATTTCGTGATTTATTACAGTCGTTAATGGATATTTCCGCAAGCTTCTGGCAGTTGTTGCGTTCCGATTTTTTCAATCTCAACCGTTTTGTCTACATCTACACCGAAAAAGTGTTTTTCGCTGTCATCAAAGTTATTCGAGACTTCTGGACGTCTATCGTGCGCAGAAGTATGATGGTGAGTTTTTATGTCAAGCTGATTTGGATATTACTTTAATATATCTATTTACTCAGTTAGAGCCAGTTAACAACGGTTCGTTAAAATATGTATCCACGTATTATGGTATGCAACATCCGAGAAATAATTTAAATTACCATCGTGGTTTCAGGGGGATATATTTAATTTGATTATTCTGCCTCTGCGTCCAATTATTCCCTGATTTTATGAATTCTCGGATACTTTAGTTTTTGCCACTAGGTAGTATACAGTAGGTCTTTACTGTAGCTCTGCTGGATAAGAAATTATCGAATAATGAGAAGAATGTGGAGTTAATACCAGCGAGGCGTCCATCCATATCGTGACCTATACCCTTGAATGACATTTTTAAGTAGGGGAGGTTTCAATTCGATTTTAGATGCTTCAATGACTTGGCCTATTTCCGATCATGCCGAAAACTCAATGTTGGTAACCACGTCATGCGCCATCACTGGACGTTCAGTTCGAAGTCCCAAACTCGGTTAGCTGACGATCCGCTTCCAGTCTATACTGCCAGCGGCTATTCCGACACATCCGCCGGACCAACCACTTTAACTAATTTCTGAGCGGGGTCTTTTGTATATACTACAGAATCCTTGTTGAAACAAAGAACACACGAATTAAACTGAAAAATACGTCTCTATTGAGGCAACTCATCCGTTCATCCATGGTTTAATTATTTTGCGAGGAGTTCCTGTCTAATATTTCAGGATAGTCAGAGGAATCCCAAGATAGCCCTGGATCCCCTATTGGGAAGCACGTTCTTGCTTGGGTGAACACTTTGAATTTTCGAGAGCCGTTAGCGGAATGGCACGAAATACGCCCGGAAAGTTGGGTGGGGGGAGGTTCAAGGGATTCGAAAGGGGTCAGCCAACAGAGCCGCGCGGCCATCGGTGGATTTGGAGAGAAGTTTGGGAATTTTTCCTAGCCGAGAATCTTCTTCCTTTCGAGAGTCATGAGAAAAACTATTCGGGAGAAGGGGCAGAGTGGGGGGGGGGGAGTTGGAGTGTCAGTTTCCACTCCTTGATAACTTGCTCTCGCAATAACCCGAATGAGAGTTCCTGTTGAATGCCCGAACTTGTGTGCGAGCGGATGTGCTCACGCCATCCTGGAAAGAGACTCATTCGACCGGGCATTAAAAAAAATGATGACGCCGTCGTCAATCAGCCGTGCAGCAATCACTTTGACGCGGCCCCATCGATGCACTCACTCCTTTTTACGCGGCGCACAACCCCCTCACCCTCCCCCGCGATGCTTATCCTCCTCCCCCTTCCCTCTTTGGGCCGCACACGATGGGAAAGTATTTTTCGCCGGAATCCGTTTGAAGGAATTTAAGGCGGGAAAAATTGAAGGCGGTAAAAATATAAAAAAAATAGTCGAACGAGATCCTGTAATCAAAGAGCACGGCCGCGAAAAATCGCATTTCCGGGGATATCAAAATTCCAGGGCCTAACCACGCTCTAAGGGGTCCCGGAGAGAGCTGGGCAGCGGGAACTAGAAGGCTTAGGGAGTGTGAAGGGGAGTGGGGGGGCGTGGGATCCAACCTAAATGATTCATTCCTTTGTCAGTCAATCGGAAGGCTTTTCATTGTGCGCCTTTTGCCCTTCGTTCGCGTGTTTTGTCTCCTTTTGATTTAGCCTCTCGCACGCAACCATCATTCCTCTCACTACCTCTTTTTTCGCCGTGGCCGGACTCACTGTTTGTCCCATTCTGTAGTTACATTGTGTTCGTGTAACAATAAGTACGCGTACTTGTGCATAATACCTAAAAGGTCTCGTAAGAGTGTTTCAACAAGCGCGACTAGGGTAAAAGCAGAAAGAACGTTGCCTCGTGGGATGAAACGCAGGAAGGATGTTCATATTTAACACAAGTTTGCAGCAAGCACATAGTAATGTGAGAATCTTGATCGCTCTCGTGTACTTCATTACGAAAATAGATGAGGGCGTTGCAATGAGTCGTACATCCTAATGAAATAAATTGTTCGCTTTTCGTTTTAAATTTATTTTTGGCCAATGGGTTGCGCATGGGTAAACTTTGGATGCAAACGGGTAAGAAAGAACATGTCAGTTCTCTATTACTTATCTTCCCAAATAGCAGACTCTGCCCTCAAAGTTTACTTGAGATCAGCCAGATGACGTAGAGGTTGCCAAGTAGTGCCTGCATGAAAAACATTGTCTACTAAGACAGCGAAAAATTTATCGCGGATTACAGTACTAAGGTCTACGATAACTTTTTCGCTTAGGTGAGCATTTTCCAACGAGCCTGTTGAATTGCAGAACTTCTCAAATATTCGGGTGAATAATATAGGCTTCCTAACTTATCAATTTTGGAAATAGTCCGAATTAATGTGACCTGCTTTTCGAAAAAAATACTTCCCTAAATCTTCAGGAAAAACGTTGCCATAAATATTAGTGGTTTACCGGCCAAGCTAGTTTTTCGATGGGCTCAGGGGTTTACACTTCGCCCTGTTTAACAAATTACTGGACATCCGAAAACCGAGAATTTAAATAAGCTATTTTAACTTAATCTTTTTTCTACCACTCGTCATTTCGTCCAACTACTAAATTTTTTATGTAATTTAGGGTGAAATATATTTTGGGTGCCTGCATTTTTGAAAATCAAATTTCTTCGTATAAAATGATGCATATTTCCGTGAACCCTAATGAGTAAAGAAAACCAGCTTTGTTATTTCGAAACTATTCTCCAAAATAATCAATATTATAACGCCCTGTTAATAGTCAGTATTAACGCCCTGAAACAGTTTCACACTCAAAAACCTACCTATATCACTTTTTAGTGTAGGTAAAGAAATTATCAAAAGTTTAGCTACAATTCCTCTTCCATATCTAGATCTTATTTTCACCCATATCTGTCTTCTAAACTTAACGGTGCACCTCCCCATTCGCACCAATTTTCTGTGACCGTGTCAATTTAGTTACTTTTTCTTTTTAGTAATGATTGATAACATACTACTTTTAGATTTGAGGCGACAGCACTCGCTAAAAAAATTCTCTTTTATACACTCACTCATGTTATCACATAAAAACTACCGTTTAAGCATATCCATTTCAATTTCTGAGATTTTTAGCGGTATGAGAGTTAAGCCAGTGATTGTTGGTTGCTGAGTGGAAAATTATCTGTGGTAATGACATTTTTGAAGAATAGTCAAGCTACGCCTCAGTCAGCAGTGAATCACTTATTTGTGTTCACTAAAATGGAGGAAACAACTGGCAACTCACTCTAACTAGATAAATATAATGCTTAGTGTTCCATGTTTTTGTAAAAGGGTATTGGTATCATTTGTGTTCAGTTTAAAATGAACGACTCTTTGCTAAAACATCTTAATGGTGTCATGTTATAACTGTCTTCGGCCTAGGTTGCGTGTTAAAGAACTTCAAAGTTCGCCAGAAGAGTAATTTTATGGAGACAAAAAATGGTTATTTCATCGCTTTTTACAATTGAATAAATTGTGATAATATAAATAAATTATAAATGCGTTAAAATATAACTAATTATAAATTGATCATACAAATTATGTCTTTGTAAAATGTGGCAATCAATTGGAAAACTATTCAGAAAGGCCATCCGTTTAAATTGTTACTTGCGACCATTTTCAATCATTTGGCTGCGTTAAAATGTGATATTAGGCGGTATCTCAAACGTAGAACCCTCTCATCACCAGTTTTAATGTAAGCGAATACTTTTTGGCAAGCTTAACATTTGCAACGATTTTCATCCACCCACTACTATGGTGATATTTTCCTTTTGTTTTTTCCTTGCTTTTTATGTCAACCCTTTGATGCCATTCATTTTTTGCCATTTTTCAATTCCTTCTTTTAGTGCCTTCTGAAGTGTCGGCCGAAGTAGGACATTTCCTTGTCTCCCTCCCTTACGCTGTTTTCCTTGGAGGCGGTTTTGGAAACGACTGAACTGTTCCTGAGGGATATTTTGCCAAATCTTGTGGAATAGTGGAATAGCAATGGCAGTATTAGGGCCGGGACACTTGGGATGGGAAATTATGGGTCCATCGGATAATACTTTATCCTTTAGACCTAGGTATCTGGGTTACTTCTATCCGCTAGAAATGGGGGCGAATATTCCACGTGCTGACATGTATACCTATGAGTAGGAAACAACCTACATTTTAGATCTCCTTACTGAGTGGATTGGTGTCATAGTACCGGTAATTGTTTTGTTTTAGGTCGATGTAATAATAAAGTAATACGTTGGCCTGTCAAAGCTGATATTTTAATACTCGGTCTACGCATTATTTTTGTCTGTTTTTCAATTTATTGGCACGCATATATTATAATGTAATGGCTGGAGACTATATGTGCGTTGAATTGGAGATAATAGTCTTTAAGTCCATGTTGTCAGGAAAAAAATGTCATGCATTCGATTAGTGATATTGCAATAATAAATTAGGATATCCTATAGAATAAGCTTACGCAACAGGCTTCTGGGGTAGCACTAAAAGAGTTGACAAAATTCGTATAATCAAAAAATAGATGTAAGTTATTCAACCAGGCTTAATATTTGAGCTTATTTAGCCGTCTGTATCGTATATGTTGAAGTATTCAAGACACCTTTTCAAAACAAAAATACAAGAAAAACACAATATATTCTAAAGAAAAGGTCGTTGAAATGAACTGCTACGGTTTAAGTAAGTGGTTATAACTATGTTCAGACGTATTGAACGCTAGCCAATAATTTACGCTATTTATATAAATCATTTTCTAGCAATGGAAGTTTTCTCTGGCGCAATCTTTACCTTGTGGAACCCAGTATGGAACTTAAAAGTCTTTGTGGTTCACATGAAGATAAACAAGATGATGAGCGTATAGAGCATTAATTATTAATATATCCTTGCAGATTTTTGATACTTGATTTGATATGCGATGAAAATTCCAATAGCAAAATTGGAGGTCTGAGCTGTAACAAATACTTAAGACACTTACTCCAACGCGGAAAAACGTAGATCCACGGAGTAAACAGCAAACAGATAAACTCGACAAGTCCCTCTACGTCCAGTTTTTCCTCTGACCCTCCGGAACAACACCTAAATGTTGCGATTCATTTACACGAATTCGTTCACACGGAAATTAAGATATGGCAAGTGGGTATTTTGTAGCCTCGGTAGCGCAGCAGGCAGCGCGTAAGTCTCATAATCTTAAGGTCGTGAGTTCGATCCTCACCCGGGACATATTTTTTACCGGCCCCGGTGACGATGATGCAATGTCCTTGCCTGCAAACTCAAGGGCGCGTTCCCATTCCCGCAGAGGTAGATTTTTCTTGACCTAGGGCTTGGGAGTACGTAATTGTTAAATTGTTATTTCATTGTTCAAATTCCGATGAAATCAATCATAAAATACAATTAGTAAAACTATTGTTGCATAACTTGTGCTGGCGATTCCCCAAATATTTTGGAATCGATAACAATTAGCAAAAGTTAATTTTTTCTTTTGTCATTATTTATGTTAAGCCTTAATTACTGTTTTGCTCTAAAAATCAGTTATTTGATTATTCTTTAAGTTCCCAATTGTTCGATAAAATAGAATTTGCAATGTACGTACGTTTAGGTGCCATTTAATTACGCTTACAATTGCTCGAAGTAACAACCACTTCATCAAATTCCAGAATTCTTATGCTATTGATTTATGGTTTAGGAATTGTCATTAAAATTCGTCATTGGTGGCGGATAGCACATAATAACAGTTTTATGAAATATGCTATGGCATGTGCCAAGTATTGTTTTCACTGGTATGCGCGCTCATGCTTAGCACATGGACACCCATTGAGTTCTATTTGTCATTTTTAGTTAGTATTTGGACATAAAACGTCATATAAAATATTGTTGGACCAAAATGACATGGATAAACCAAATTGAATTTTGATCTGTGCAACAGTACTTAACTACAGTACTCACAAGTATTAACTTTCGTTTCCCTCAAGCGGCTCAATGAATGAACGTAACAACCAACCCTGAAATCATGAATTTCGCTGACCTTATACAGTAACGCGAGATAAGACAACGTAGAATTGTGCGCGAATGGTGCGCTAAATGGAGTCTAGAAGGATACGGTAAATAACATTTACGCGTACTCTTAAATGGAACCACCCAAGCCACCGGAGGCGTGTGTAGCACAACCATACAGATGAAAATTTATCGGTAATAATGGGTTAATAAGTTGGTTTTAAATACCTGACCTCCTAGGTCACGCTCAATCTTTCATTCCTTGCTGACCCAATGCGACAAAACTTCCAAGTTCTGGAATGGATTGGGATCCTTGAGCCGGCCCATTTTCGATTAACATCTGAGGCTGCGGCCATTCCGAATAATGGTTAAGTGGAGGGGACGATTATTGGAATGGTCTAATGTAGGCGTTTTATCACGCCTTCGGGCATTCTTGTTGGTGTTTACCGTTCTCCTTTCAGTGAAAACAAGCCGTGCGATCCAGTGTAATTCCATTTGCTTCAATGGCGCGAAATGTGTACTTGAAAGGGGATCACTGAAAGTGACTAAAATGGCGTGGATTGTGCATGCCTTTCATTCTCGTCGGCCCGAAACAGGTGTTGTCTCTTAGTAGAGTCTTTCATCATTAGTCATCTCACCGCACACAACTCTCCATAGCCATATCTGGTTTCATCTGCTCGCTCGTCATTCGCACTCGAGCCTTGAGGCTTACATTGGGACCGCACGTGTTGTTTGTCAGAGAATCGTCGTAATATGATCGCTGATTATGTGTGTTGCGGTTGGGATCGCTTTTGACGTGAGTGGATGGCATTTGAAAGGACTGAGGTTAGCATGCTTCAGGAAGCTGAACAGTTTGTAACTTAATCAACAAGGAACTTGATAAGCATGTGGTCGACTTTTGTTCTCTTATATTAATGGATATTATTAATTCAAGCTCCATTATTTTTCTGTTTAAACTATTTACTATAATTAAACCTTTTTTTCCACTTTACTATCAATAATTCAAATATTCTTATTGGTTAAAATTTTCCTGGTTTTAGTTTTGGCCGCAGACGCATTTGGTGAAGTACATACAATCCGTGGTAAAATATTAGAAATATCCGTTAATGATTTCTTATTCACCCTTCTCTGTTTCATATAGTAATCGAAAACTATGTCATTAAATATTATTAAATAATTTCCGAATTCCTTTATGAATAGAATTGGAAAATATGACTTGAATAAGCCACGCAGTCCAATGAAAGATAGGGGCAGGAAAAGGCCTCTTCCGCGCCTGCAACGGAGTTAATCTCCACAAGTGAGGGGAGATTGAAGGGAGTCTGCCACTTTTGAAAGTTAAAAGGCGAGCTGATGATGAAGCATGCCCCGAGGAGTGCGCTGCCTGGTTACCTTCGAATCAGACACCGTTAAAAGTTCAACACCGGCGAAACCCCCATTTTCCGCCCGCCTGCTCTTGTCCGTCGGAGGCACGGTCAAACGGCGGCTGGTTCGCGTTGGCGGCGCACTGAGATGACACTACCGGAGGGAACCCGGAGGGGTGGGAGAGTTGTAAGGGTCGAAGAGTTTTAATGAGAGAGGCCTGCGAGAAGGACAGGGAAAGAGATAGGAGGGCAAGGGTTAGGGCGAGAGAGAGGGGAGAAGTGGCGCCCCAGGTTGCTGTGTGTATATATCCGTGAGCGGGAGGAAGGGGCACGCTACATAGACGAATGGACAGCTTTCCAATTGGCTACATCGGAACGGTGCATTAGCCAGCTCTGGAATGTGTCAAAAGCGGACGCTTCAATCAATGGGCTCCCGTGGGTTTCATCCCCGGTCGTGTTCGCAGAAGAATGCCAAATTTCAGAGGATATGGATTATATCTGAGGATTTTAATCCTCCCACACGGAGAATAACCCCTCCCTCGGACCTTTGAAAGACATTGAATCAAAATGCAGCGGCAGGGAGAGGAATTAGAGAGGGTTAGGAGTGTGGAAACCTGGCAACCACCATCCGCATACTCTTTCAGGAGTTCCAAAGCGTACTACAGCAAATACGGCTTGCAGTATGCGTTGAAAACGTTTAAATGATAAT
Source organism: Hetaerina americana (assembly GCF_022747635.1). NCBI lineage: Eukaryota > Metazoa > Arthropoda > Insecta > Odonata > Calopterygidae > Hetaerina > Hetaerina americana. Next base: position 94,252,218 of record NW_027286069.1, read on the forward strand.
TAAATTTTGCTCATGGTTTGGGAGTCAGTCAAGAATTTGCTGGAGATGTATTATTTAATTATGGATTTTGCTTATTCATAGCATCATCATGAATATTTTATCAACACTGGAATATTAAATCTTGTATTGAGTGTTTCATACTGACTCTACTCTCAATAATGATGCGATGTTGCTGATGGATTTATCCTGACATCCCACTTTTTCCCGCATTTCCATTTGATTCAACTGAAGACGGATCAAGTATGCTATGTCAAGAAGAAGAATTTAGTTTTATATTTAAAAAGGATACTCTAGTATGATGCTTTATTTCTAATTGGCCAGAAGAAGAATAATTTCTTTGTATCGGTAGGTATTCTAATTAATTGAGTAATGACAGTTGTTCGCGGTATTTACTATCTTATGGCTACAGCTATGTTGTAACATTTTGTGAATTGGTGCTATAATACCATGTCACGCTTTTTGTGGGTGTGATTACTTTTCAACTTCATGTATAGACATGCCTTAAAAAAGTCACGTTTGAATCCTAGAATCTTAATATTTACTGCAAAACAGGGAAGTTTAGCCTGGTGAAGTATTTGGCGACGGTATTTATTGCAACCGTTTTTTGATGAAGATCGTCGAATGAAGTAGTGCTGTATGTTATCCTTTGCTGTATATATTAATATACGCATACTGCAGGTGTGTTTTCTAAACAAAATACAGAATGCATTTTATCGCTGGTTTTATGGTGTCTATTAGTCAAGTCACAGTCTGAACGTTAATTTTAGATTGAATTATCAGTTGATCAGGCGATCAAGGTAAAAGTGCTATCGAATATTGGCACGAAACATTATAAGACACTTGCAACACATACAGGAAGTAAAATTCTTATTTAATCTGCGTTATCATGATTCTATATTAACAAGATTTAAAGAGTGTCACAAATTCAAGCAATATTTAAAATTGGATATATTACATACAATTGATCGGTTCATTTTTACGCATGAGATATGAGATACATACGAGATTATATATGAGATACATATATTACATACATACATGAGATACATATATTATTACATATGAGATATACATTTTATCTTTTTTATATTATATCCTTATAATATACATGAAATAATCAATATTAAAAGTCTAATTTAATCATATGTTTTTTGTAAATTAAATATTAAGACTTATCGAAAGGAAAATTTTGCCGCAGTTACTTTTAATATGTGAAGAAACTTAAGTTTAATTACCCTTCCACTGATTTTTATGGGCTTGAACAAATTGTGATTGAACTACGTGTCCTTCGATTAATAGTTCTATGTCGTCGTACGAAACTTCTAAATACGGTTTAGAGTCCAAAGTATAATTAGTGAAAAGAGTAAAAAAATTCATCGAAAGACAAATTTAGAATATGAAAGCAGATTTGAGACTAATGGTACGAACGACACTGAAAAATTGTGGAAAGTAGGAATATTTCCTTTCCAAGTTTATTTCATTGAAAATATACGAAAACTTATTTTTAGATTTGATCTGTTTAAGATATTTTCAACTAAAATAATGATATTTCACTGGGAATAGTTTTTATAGGGTAGATGGCAAAAAGAAGCTCCCTCCGAGGATTATTTTTTTAATATGAAAAAATTTATTTTGGAAATAGGATTAAAATTAAAAAAAAATATTTTTAAAAGCACTCTATAGTACTTTTATCTTTAGCAATTTCAAAATTGTAACTTATAACATAATGAAAAAAGTGGTTGATATCCGTGTTCGGTCGATAGATGCGAATTGTATGGTGAGGAAAATAAGGGTACAAGGTTATCACTATTTAGGAGAAAAATTCAGTAGGTAATCCAGAAGCAATGCAGAATTAAAATAACTCAACGGATGAAGTCCTATGGCAAAAAGTAATATGCTTCGAATATCAATGATACTTTATTATGTTTTTAATCAAGACGATCGCCATTATATAAAGCACTCTCAGGAAGAGGATGTACTCCATACATACTGAAATAAATATGAAAATTAAGAACTCTAACGTTATTTACTTCATTACACAGAAAAGATTCTTCAACTGGCTTTGTTTTAGTATATTCTTTACCTGTAGAAATTACATTTGCAAGTATGTAGCTTTTGAATGACGCCGCCATCAAAGTTTTATTCCAGTTGGATCTCGTGCTGTAATGAATTAATTCCACGGCCGCCTGAAAACGTCTAAATCAACGGGAATGCATAAAAATAGCATTCACGTAGTTAAGGAAAAAACTTAAGAATGAATTTTGAAATGTTTGGTATGAAAACTCAAAAGAAACTTCTAAAAATTGTGCACTCCGAGTTTCAACTAAAAAGGATGAACTCCTGTACCAAGTTTTGCGATACATATATAAAATATATGTTAATGATCGTAAGTTGGAAACATTCCTAAAGTATTTGGAAGCACTCAGCATCAAGAGATTACCTCTTAATAAAAATGTTGATCAATATAATGCGCATGCCAAAAGTTAGGGCAAGTCGGTCATAAAATATGTAGCTAAGGAAAAATAAATAATTACAGCATAAGAATTTTAATATGCCGACTTTATTTTTCTACGTTTTGATCATTGTCTTTAAATATTTTTTGCACCGAGTATGAAGTTTTTTAATAAGCAGTGCTATGAAATCCTTGATGAGTTCTTAATTCCGACGCGTGATTCGATTTCTCCGCCACCACAGTCGTAATGATGTAGAAATATACGTTGGATGATGTGAAATTTATGACCCTTCTTTAATGAGCTCAGGAAAGTTAAGGCGGTAACAACATGGGTTTAAGAACCTCGAAAAGACTTAAAAGTAGAAAGCAAGAAATGGGTTCGTTTCCTTCCCTCTGGGTTTGTTTTTACGCCCGGCTATGTACCTACGAAATTTACTTTCCTCAATAGGCAACTTGGGATAGTAACAATCAGCCACTGAGCGTGCCATAGCATATTCACCGTTAGTCATTGCCAAGATTACGACGAACGGACCTTGAAAAGTTTCAAGCAGTATCACATTTGTTTTCTTAATTTATGTTTTTCATTTGAAGAAGGCAATGAAAAACCACCTCAATTATTTATCTCCAGAAAGGTTGATGGAACTTAATATAAAAATGTACCCTGAAACAAGGACACTCGCCCCGCAGGGCGAAAGGTAGCAGGAAAGAATAGACGGCATCGTTAATTTTGAAATTTTAGCACGATGTTAAGGACAGGGAAGTGGGAAAATGTCAAGCGAGAGATGGAAAGCGGAAATATTATGGTAGGCCTATGGGGGCTGAGATGGGAAAATGGATAGAGAGACGGGACCGGAGCGATAATAAGAGAGTGATATACGAGGTCTGTTCAAAAAGTATCGCGACTCTTGGGTTTTGCAAAAATTATTTATTTATTCATGAATATCTATTTTGTCCTCTTCAAAGAAATCCCTATTAGATATTATGCACTTGTGCCAACGTTTTTTCCAATCCTCGAAGTACTACAAAAAATCATTTTTTTATCTTGTTCAGCTCCTCCTTCGATGAAGTTTTTATCTCATCAATCGTAGCGTAGCGTCTTCCTTTCATGGGCCTCTTCAGTTTCAGGAACAAGTAAAAGTCACCTGGGGCTAGATCTGGAGAATGCGGTGGCTGCGGCATCATCAGTATGTTGTTTTTGGCCAAAAATTGGCGTACAAGTAACGATGTTTGAGCAGGGGCGTTGTTATGGTGCAAAAGCCAATTTTTGTTCTTCCACAAATCCGGGTGTTTGTGGCGGATTGCTTCACGCAAATTGTGCATAACTTGCAGATAATACTATATTCCTTATTTACCATACTACCCTGTAGCAAGAACTCATGATGCACCACGCCCCTGCAATTGAAGGAAACTGTAGGCAAAATTTTCACATTCGACCGAACTTGGCGCGCTTTTTTCGGTCTTGGCTTGTGCTGCAGCTTCCATTGGGATGATTGAGCTTTAGTTTCCACGTCATAACCGTATACCCATGATTCGTCACCAGTTATGACCCTCTGGAGTAAAGTTGGGTCGTCTCGGACTGAGTCCAAGGCCTCATTAGCAATGTTGCTGTTTTGCGTAGCGTTGCTGTTTTTTTTATCAAAATTGAGCAATTTTGGTACGAATTTCGCGGCGACCCGTGTCATGCCCAAAATTAATCATTGGTAAAAATCGAATGGCACGATCCAATCGAAATGTTTAGGTCCTCAGCAACTTCTCTAACGGCGATTCGACGATTGGCCAATACTATTGTCTTCACTTCATCAATGTTTTCGTCTTTTGTTGACGTGCTCGGGCGTCCAGCACGCTCTTCGTCGTTCACATTTTCTCGGTCCTCTGAGAACATTTTGTACCATCGATAAACATTGCTCCAGTCCAAGGTAGCTTCTCCATATACCACATCAACATTTGGAGTGCGTCCGCGCACTGAATTTCGTTTTTTACCCAAAATGTGATTCTTTGATCCATTTTTTGGAACCGGCAAAAATCGAAGACAAGCCAGAACACGTCCAAGCAAAACAGTTGTCAACAATTTACTGAACATTTAAAATGGCCCAACTTTTCGGCATAAGTGAAAGACATAAGTACCAACACACCGGAAAAAAATCGAAAATCAAATATACGTTACCCGCGAAAATTCGAAATTCCCGGTGCTTTTTGAGCAGACCTCTTACGTATAGTGGGGCGTCAACTTGGGGTAGCCATAGTAATGAAGGAATTGGGGAGAAATGTAAGAAACGTGGAACATGTGAATGACAGAGTGTTATGGGTGGAAATAAGAGCCGGCCTTAATACTAGTATCGCCACTTTGGAACCCAGACCGTCGGGGATATCGCAGGTACCCTCTGGAACTTGAGAGTGGACAAAGTTACCCTTGGATTCTCTGGACGCAACCTCATTCTTCACCCATCCCCTTTTTCGACATGTATTTTCGTCCTTTCTAGCCGTTTACCACTCTCACATTCTGCACCTTCTCAAGCGCAGCAATGACCCTTCGGTCCTTCATTAACCACATCTTCTTCAGCTAAGTGAATTGGGATTGGTGCTAAATAATTTTTGTGGTAATATGTGAAATGTAAGGTGGTTGGGCTGGAAAAAGAGTTCTATGAGCGTGTCACCCAAATCTTTTTACTTCACGGCGGACGTGCAATAATTTAGAGGATAAAAAAGTGAGCTAAAGGCACAATGCATCTTCAATAAGTTTATTACACATGAAATGCACTGAGTTTATGTTAAATAGAGCTTGATTTTTTTTCGTAGGACAATGTTTTACATATCGTAGTTGTATGAACAGATTTCAACTGTTTTTGGTTGTTTGTATGGCACAATGTAATGTGGCCCACGACATATTGCCTGACATTACCAGTGCTGATAATAGTACTTAATATCTCCGAGAGATCTTCAAATTTCAAGCCAGGTGTTGAAATGTCTGTCTGCCTTACGTTAACCATAGAACTGGAAACGTGTTTCAAAGGAGCTCTCCCTTGCTGGTCTCCTCCTTGTAGATTATCCTGATACGAGTGGAACAATGTGTCGAGATCCGATTTTAAAATTTTCTGGGCGTAGACAAGCCAAACGTTCTGCTCTTTACTACATTATTCATATTGTAGCAGCCATTGCCTGGAGTTTTTAGCTACTTAGACACAGCCTTGATCTTTGTTCGCATCCACCACAACTATGAATTTTGTGCTGGCTGTGGACTTGTATGCCAATAAAAACTTTGTGATTTGAATGTTATGCGGTGTCTTGTTTTTATAAAACACATTGTTCTTTCGTTTCATATATTTAGATGTGGAACAATATATGCTGTGCAACATACGCTTTCAAAGAGGAGATAATTTAAAAAGACGGTTTAAGGTAAAACGTTTTCATTACAAATGAAATATTTCTTTTAAGTTTCAAAAGGATAATAAGAAAATTAAAACACATTATTATTTCGAGCCGTTTCTTTAAATGTTAAAAGTAGAAAATTAAATATTTCCATTGTTAATAATGTTGGGAAATTTAATATGACCCCCTAATAAAGCTGTATAAACACGTACGTATAGGGTTTCTATAGGTCGTAGTCGTGCATTCATATTCGCTGTCAACCCCGAACAGGAGCTATGTAACGAAAAGAAATTACTGCTTTTGCTGTTTAAACTTACATCTAAGTAATAACACTTTTTATCACTTCAAGAGCCACAGACATGGATTCGTCAAAAATCACAACTTCACCCATGCTGTCCACTTCATCACTCTCTGTTCAAAAAACGCCATAGTTAAAACTCGCAAAAGCTATATCAAGCATACCACTCCTTTCATGAATGTATTATAACATTTAAATATAGATTAAATGTTGTGATATGGAAGTTTTTAAAAAATATCGTTTTACTCGCCCAGAAAACATTCGCGATTATAAATATTTAGCACTGAACTCATTCTCCGAGAGGGCTTCAAAGTTTATTCCGGATGATGGGATACCAATTCTCATGGAAACAATCGAATTTCTACGCACAAATTCCCAACATACTGTGGATTATATTACTATTTCTCCCTTTTCTTCTTTAGGGATTGAAAAATGGAATCTAGATACAGTTTTTTTAGCATTTTTACATGGGGAGACCAAGTATCCCTTTCCTCCCATCTAAATTTGATGCGTCTTTCATGGTTTAAAATCCCCAACCAAGTGGCTTTGGTTTGGTAGAGACTAGATTGTTTGGTTTCCAAGTTTTCTATAGCTAGCTATCTCTACCGGAGAACGTTTTAAATTAAAAAGAAAGTTTTCGAAGCTGTTTATTTGTGGCACTTTATGTTTTCAGAATAAGAGGATGCGTTTTTCAATAGTTTGCACCAGTTCGTATATAGCGTAGCACAAGAAGTACCAGGTTTGGTAAAAGTGATACATAGAAAGCTCTCACTCCTCCCTTACTCTCTATTTTTAATTCCATTTCCCTATCCTCGAGGTGGCAAAACACACAGGCCTCTCAGTTCGTAGGAGCCCACCCCGCGCGACGTGCCACTTCGACTTTCCCCTCCCTACCCTTTGTCCCTAATTACCCAATCGGTGGTCAAGGACAGTGTTCCTTTACACCAAACCCATCCATCTTCCAAGTTTTAACCCACCCCTACAGCCAATATGTGTATATACAGGTACAGGTACATATCTGTATACACCTGTTTGTATATAACTTCTTTGCCTGATGATGCTGCCTCACAGTGAAACTTACTGGGTCGCATTAGTTTATTTTTCATGTGTGCCTTTATAAAAATGATTTCTTTCGATATTATTGATCATGGAAAAAATCCATAAAGTTACACCTGAAACGATTAATATATAGGAAGCATTAGTTTTTATACAATCCGCACCAATGGTCACACATTTGAACGAACTAGAGTCCAATTTATAACCAATTAGGAGTAATTTAAAGTTCTCAGGACTAAGGCTTCAGGAATGTGTAAATTTTCCATCTGTCTCGGTTTCTTTTGTCATGGTGGGAAGATCTGGCGCAAGCAAAGGATCGTAAGATGGACGCTGTACATTACCACTACGCGATGGAACAGGGGATATCTATGGCTGGATTACTGGAGGTCCCTCGGGAGCTGACCCCTCTTATTGTTCTGGATGCATTGGTTCACTCGATGGCCGTAACTGACAGTCCAGCACTTCCGGCAGACGAAGTCCCTTTCGAAAGACGGCGTGAACCGCCCCCCACCCCAGACGTTATTCGCTTCTACCAGGTATGCGTTTGTTCCGTTCCTCTTTCCTCCTGACCATTTCCTCCTTTAGTGAATTGAGGATAAAGTTATCATTGAGTGAATCTCCTCCTTCAGATTTTGATTTCACCCACCTCTTCCTTAGAAGGTCGTGTCGCTGTGAAATGACGTGCCATGTGGCGGCCATTTCTGTGACGCGGTTCTTTTAGATTCTAAATTATTTGAATACGTAATATAGATAACATCGTCATACATTTTAAAGTGTAATAAAGTTTTTGGTTTCGTAGTTGTGACTGAATGCGAATTCGGAACACTTTTCCCATTTGAGATTTTTAAATTAAATACGAGCTATTGGATTCTAATGCTCTATTCTAAGGTATATTCTAAGACAGAAATGGCGTGTAATATTATAAAAATCATTTCATTTACTGAATTCTTCATTTGAATAGATTATTAATTTCCTCAGAAGGACTAAAGTTCTATTAAATGATAATGAATGATTATTTTTCTCTCTTTTATTCGTCTATGAGTACGTAATGTCAATGACGCAATTAAAGACTACCACCAGGAGAATAAAGGATTAATAGTACAGTAATATTGAACATTATTGCGAAAACCTGATCAAAAGTGAACAGATATTTAAAAAGTTTAATGTTGTTAGCATAAAATCACATACCAACCCTTTTCCAAAATTATTTTCATTAATTCGTGGGAAAAACATAACAAAATCGCATATTTTAAAAAATTGGATCCGCAGAACGAGTCTAAAATAAGTCTTTTGTGGAGGTTGTATTATTTTTCATCTATTGTCATGTATGCATGAATTAAGGTGGCACATTGACCGTCTAAACACGATTCAACTTCCTTTAGACTTACTCTGCAGTGGAATTAATGTCATCGTTGGTCGAGGTACTAATTTTATTCAAATTCAACTTGCTCACTATTTTTTTGTCTACTCATCAAGGATTTATATTGGTAACCAGGAGGCTTCCGATAAAACAACCTTTGTCCAGCAGAAGCGTGAAACTGATAGAAGACCATTTTTTCTGCGGGGTAGATCATAGCCGATTCCAGTCCTAATTTCGAGGTTGGAATCTGAGTTCTATTCCGTTGATCCTATGTAAGTATTAAGGGAAAAGTAAATACGAGTGTGTCAATGCTAAATAATTTATTATCTTTTGATTTTTTATGAGGAAAAATAGTTCAAAATAACTTACCGTTCCGGTCATGGCGTCATCAGAATCAAGAAAATTTGTATTTTTCAACATTATGGAGAAAAAATGACGTGTATCAAGCGCTAGCCATTGAAACTGTTTTTAACTCTCTCTTTCGTGGGCATAGTGAGTCCACTCATATATGAAATGAAGTAATAAGAAAAAATTCTCAAAATTTGGTCGTTCTGGCACTTCTTGCAAGAAAGTCATCTATTGTGCGACGCTCCGTTCTTTGTAGTCAGGGACTTCAGGGCCATTGAGTGTCATTAGAAGGAAATACGCATGGGCGGAAGAGTTTTGCTTCTCATTTAGGATTGACGTATTCGATTTTTAAAGCAGTTTTCATGTTGTTTATCTTCTCAGGAGTTTACCTATTATTCTCCAACATTTAAGTAGAATAGCAGCACTTGAGGTAAGTGTAATATACCGTATGTACCCACGAACGTAATTCTCAAAGGATTTCGAGCGGGAGCCCTGAATGCGTCCGAGTTAATGCCACTGCGCTCAGGCATACTCCGTCGAATTGCTGTTAAGAGAGATATAGTCGACGAGGGAGAAATTATATTGTCCTTGCATGCAGTTAGCGGATTGCGAATTGATGTGATTTTCTTCCTCGGACTTTCAAATCCCATTCCTTAAACTATCAATGAGAATATTAGAAAGTATACTTTAAGAAAAGATTTAAAATAAAACATAAAATCAAATGCTCCAATACCTGTGCTATTTTATATTATACCAAATACAAGTACTCATTTATTTTGAGGAATTTTATGATTGACCAAATGGATTCAAGCTGAGCAATCGAGTTTTTGAGAAATTCTAAATCTGCTCTAATGTAAAATGAGTCATGAGGATCTCGGCCCCCCTCTTCCTCACCTGAGTCTGCACCTACGCAGGGAAGTGTCGATCGAAATTGGAGTTTAAAATGTTCATATCTGAAGAGCTAATAATGATAACGTAAAATGTCTATTAAAATTAAATGAGGGCAAGTTACTTATGGATACGCTTTCGAGAGAAAACTATAAAATACTTTCGTAAGAAGAATAGGAAAATAATAAAGAACCTTCAGAGATTGTGTAGCTTACTGAGAACTGTGAGTGTAATGGGGAAAATGTGGGGGTCATTGGAATAACAAGGAATATAAAAAAATGAAAATGAGAAAAAGGGACGGTAGGGATCTGTGTAAGAATCCATGACGTCATGAAGATATTAGCGAAAATTTGGATAACCTAGGCGGCTGCGGCTTACCAATCCGGGGATTCATAATTGCTCATGTGATGACCAAGGGAAAGAAAAGTTTTCCCCGATATTCGGAGGGGGATATTTTGAGAATTTTTCATCGTTTATTGCTATTGCATGTTTGCTAAATTTAATCGTTATTCTTTGCTTGACTATGTATGACCAAAGGTAATGATATAATCACCCAAAGCGCATGAGATTTTTTGTTGTATGTAGACGTAGATATATAAATGAAACTGCTGGTGCCTTACTGGTGTTTAAAAGTTATTGCATGAAATACAATCTGCTAAAATTATTTCTCATTTCACCAAAATTTATCACGGTGATGAATAAGATATAAAGTGTGATATTACCACGAATTGAGGTACCTAAAAAACCTAAAATTATTAAAATTTATAGGGTGAATTACGCCGTTATCCCTCTTTATATATTTATATTGATACCAAAGCAAGTATTATCAGAATTTGTAAACTTGTTTATTTGGTGAGAACACTTTTTTTCTCTATGAAAGATTTTCTTTTACTTCCAACAGAAAATTCCTTTTGTCTTCCGAGGTAAAATCTGGGGTAGTAGAATTCATAACATAATCATTAGTATTTTCTGAAACATGGGTGTCAGGGTGTACTCCTGCTACCAATATATTTTATTATTTTATTGTGCACCAAAACGCTGCAAAAGCTGGCTATACGGATATCGTGGAAGTGCTTAAATCTACCAATAAATAGCTTGTTTTGATGAGAAGACGCATGCCTCGTTGCAGTAAGCCTCCCTGAGGACAGGTGGCATCGTCAGATAATCCATGTGGCTTGCCCTAATAAAAACAAACGAGAGGGATGATCACGTAGCACCTTTACCGTTAGGGAATAAAAGACATTGAATAGTAGCGAGAGAAAAGCGACGAAAATAGTCGTTTGGACTGAGATGGGGACGGATTTTTGAGATCCAGAGAAGAAAAATGAGCAACGAGACTTGAGGGATAGAACTTCGTGATGTGGGTACCTATGGCGCAAACGTTTGCGGAACGACGCGTCCTTTCGCCGACAGATCGTCCAGGTAATGCGTGGGAAAGGTGTATTCTCGTTTACCCAACGTTTCCGATGATATGTATCCTCATCAAGCGCCTCTTCGTATTTCCGTCGATCGGAACATCTGCGTCACTCTTCCTTTGGGGTGAGGAGCCAGTTGGCAGCGAGAGACAAATCGCTACGCTAGTCTTCACTTTGGCACGAGTTTACCACGCGATTTCATTTGAATTTTTACGATGGATGGATAAATTGTTAGAATTTTCATCAGTTCTTCACCAACTACTCTATGCATTATATTATAACTATTCTGGAATATTTATTCTTCAATGTTTATTACGCTTGCTGCAATCCATTGATCTTCAGCATTATGCGAAAATCTGTGGAAAAGTGCAAATTTTGTTTTCTCATAATGATGAATTTCCACTACATCTCGCCTGAATCTGTTGAAGATCTTCAGCATGTTTAAAATTCGCTTGCGCATGCTTATATTTTTTCCTGTTTGCCTAAATCTCTTTGTTTTCAATCCATGTCTAATTTTTACAAGTATAAACAATTTTTCAAGTCAGTTTGAAATGCTTGGGACGATAATATTGCGCACTAAAACTTTTTTCAAGAACTTCTATAAGTGCCTCGCGTGCTACGTTATATGTTGAAGGTATCTATTTAAAAAAAATACATCTTATCTTATTAACTACTGCCGGTGTAATGATTCCGCACACCCGAGTTTGAATATTTGCACAAAGAACACCTTAAGGTCAATTTTAAAATGAATCCAATCGCTATTTAGTTTGTGCTCAGTATTTTTGAAACAATAACTCATTTGTTTTTGCTGGACGCCGCCAGAATGTTAACTTAATGAGTCTTGAATTCAAACATTATTTATTCCGATCTGTTAACGAAAAATTCAAATTTTTATTTACGTTATTTAGGTAGTTTGTAACTCTTGGAAGCATTCTTTCCTTCCTTTGGTTCTAAAATGGTGCACACTGTCAGTTAAATGCTCTCCAAGTTCCTATATTTTGAGAATAACATTTTTCTGATTTGTTTGACTGAGACGTGCGTGAGGAAAGTCCACTCTTATGTTGGCTTTCATAATTCAAGGGCTGCACTTTAAAAGTGCAAATAAATATTTTATTCTGAGGATTTATTTTGTAATAATTCATTTCGTAATTTTCTTAGCTACATTTCCAGTGTATATATAGTACAATTTTATTTGTTTTGACTCCATCAATGCATCAGCGGCAGCCGTTGCAATTTCAAACGTTCATTTTATTTTTCACTTTTTAATGGTGAAAATCCCTTTCCACGGTTTCACTTAACATTGCAGAACAATAAAAAGTCACATGGGGCTAACTCTGGACAATAGGGAGGATAAGAGAAGACATTTCAAATTGGTTTTCACAAGATATTCATCAACAGTATTTGCTAGGTGTGGTCATGCATTATCGTGGTGTAGGATCCAGGCTGTTGCTTTGAAATTTGGCCTTAAGCCATTGACATAGCCAAGGAGAATTTTCAGTATATCCTTAGAATACGTATACTCTATTACAGCGGTGTGTGATTTTACGACATGCTGATAAACAATTATTTGAATATTGAAAATTGGTGTGATTAAAACTACTCCAGTACTTTGGCTTGTTTTGGTGTTAGTGATCCTGACCATTTTCACCCGAAGCTTTTCTGTTTGATCTCAGGATGAAATGTTGTACCCAAGTTTCATCTGCAGTGGTAACCTTCGAAAAAACCTTTTCATAATTCTGTAACACCAACTAAAGAAATCTCAAAACAAGCCTTTATGCGAGCGCAGTGCTGTTCGAGTAAGAACAGTCTCGGAGCCCACTGCGCACAAACACGTCTCTCTATAATATCTGCCAAACTTCACTCCGTAAAATATGATTAAAAAATTGACATTGATCTGCCTCAACTCGTGTATGTATATGAATATCAATCATTACTGTATACTATGCAACCTGAGACAAGCTATTTCAGAACTATAATAACGGCGCACAATGGTACACTTGCAATTTCTGAGTTTAAAATAATCCTACTTAAAATATTCCTCTAAAATATTTCCATTCCAAACACTGATTTCCTGCTCGTATCTTAATGAAACCAATTAGAAGTATCTTGTTAAGCAGAGTAGGTTCTCATCAAATTGAGATTTCTGGTATGTATTTGCAGATATAAGAACTTAAAAGGCTCCAGTTTTCAAATTAGGTCAATTGGTGACGCAAATTATCGAGCATAAAATACGATAAGCCGGAATTGCAAACGTCTCTTTATTGCTACTTATCTTCCCCAACTCCACAGGCCTCTCGAACGGTAATTTTATTCGGTGCAACCACACACGGTGTATCTGGAGGCTATGGAAAATAAACGATATTGCCAAAAACCTTCAGAAGCCAATGCCACGAGCAGCAGATCTCTTACATATCCCCAGATGTCATTTCATGGCGGAGTAAATTTTATGAAGTAAGGCCTGGGTATTTCAGCTTCATTGGAAACGGAGGGATTCTCTTTTGTGCACCTTCCCTTCAGTTTTTATGTACTTTTTTCCACATAGGTCGTACGCCTTCAAAGAGTTCAACTTTGAAGTTGCATATTTATGATAGGTTTTATTATGGGGGAAGACTGTGCTCTCGCGAAAGAAATATGGCTATCCTAAGTCAATACGTTTTGTTTGTAATATTGATGTTAGTGACACTTCGAAATTTAAACCATAGGAATTATGCAATGTTCAATATCAGACTAATGAATTCGGTTTGTGTGCCAGGCCTTGAACAAAAAATCTAATTAAAATTAGAGAGCGAAAATAAACGGAAAATATCCGTTATTCCTAGTTTTCATCGGCATCATCCATATCCTGGTATGACCTTTCCTAATTCTCGTGGAAAAGGAATCTAATATTTTTTTAATTGCATTTTATCTGATTGCATATTTTTTTGTCGATAATCGATCTGAATAGCAACGTTACTTAGCAAAAATGAAAGATTTTACTTTAATTTGCGTTTGGAATTCCATTCACCATTCTTTCAATTCGTCTATCTTTGCTAAAACCTCGAACGTTTTTGTTGGGAAAAAATAACCGATTTCCCAATAATCAGCCATATCTGATAATCCCCTACGTCGCGTTTATCGGAGTATCGGCGCGGAACATAAGCTACTCCGCTCTGCTTCCATATCTTCTCCCTCGTCTCTTTCCTTCTCTCCCGTGTTCGTTCCGCGGGGGGCCGCGATATTGCCTACATCGGTAAAGTAAATGTCCAGGTCGCATTACGGTCGGAACCAACCTGTCGCAAAAAGGGTATTAAACCTCTAGACGAGCAATAAGGATTTTCCAGTGAGGTCAATGTGAGCCACGTTGGCGAATGGAAAAATGGGAGGGGTGGATACGTGCGCGCGCTAGCAGGAAACGGCAAGAAAAGATATACAGGGTCGCCGGAGTGCTGTCGTTGGCAGCGTGGCTGGGTGAAAGAGATGGTTTTACGTGGAATGCACATGCCGGGAATAGATTCAAAGGACGAAAATGAGGCTATGTATTAACTGAAGGGAAGGTCAGTGAAACGATAGTACCAGTCACGAAGCTGGACGTAGGGTTTAAACTACTGTGCCCCAAATAACGTAATGGAAATTAACTTTTGCGTAAAAAGAAGTGTTTTAAGGTTTTATGAAAACATTTATGGCAACTACGGTATCTCTTTGTTGCGCGATCAGAAGTCTATTAGCTATATAATGTTTAGTTCCCGCCGTGAGATTACATACATCTTTAAGCATCGCAAGTAATAGAGGTGGCTTTACATTAGGACTTGAATTTAATTTTCCAAAAAAATTCTGAACGAAATCACAAGAATGTGTAATACTTAAAAAGAATAATGCATAAGTTAATTAATAACCGAACTTAACTTTTTTGAGACAGAAAGTTTCACCTAAAATATGAAACCTTGTGGACCACAAATAATTTCGTAGTTATTTTCTCTTTCCTGCCCTTCAGGCAATCCGCGTTTTTTGAATATTTAAGAAGCTTTATTCTCCCGGTTGCTGAACTCATACAATTTTTCCGGTTTCCGGTTTCCTTACTGGTTTTTGTGAAAAATCAACACTGATATGTAAGGACTTTTACACACAAGCAAAGAAAAAATCAAGTTCACGTGATGAGATTTGGAAATATATCTATGATTTCCACGGAAAAGCCTCGATAATTTGTTTGGAGATCAAAATTCGTGCATTGCGATTTTTGAAAATCATGAAAGCGGTTTTTATTAATGAAAACAAGTCCGTAAATAAAAATATCGCACCTATACGTCGTTACCTATAAAATTGCTCTTTCGAGGAAATGTAAAATAGATAGAAAGCGCATAATTTTTTCAACATGGAAAAAATACATGGTTCCATTAATCAATACATCTTCTGCTGTTCGCTGTGCCAAACAAAGAGAATATAATAATGGGTCACACTCTGACGTGTTTGTGAAATGCACCTGGATGTTATTTTACCCGTCACAAATTTCTTTCTTTCCTCATTTACGCTGGATGGAGAGTTATTACATGTTATTTTTCTGTCCTCCACTTTTTTAAAAAGCAGCAAAAGTGCTATTTAGCGTATTTTGCCATCATTTTGTCGGTAATGATACCTATCCGGAAGCACCCACCAAATGATACACTGAGATAAACAAAGAATATTAAAGCTCCATTCCTCGGAAATTGTTCCTCTTGAAACTCAGAGGGATATGACAGAGATTGGATAGACTATGGGTAGACCACGCGTGTAGATTCCTCTAGTTATTTTCTCTTTACATGATTGAAGATTCGGTGTGGTTTCCCCAAGATTTACCCCCTTCTTCCTCAAGGTCTCCATTCGCATCTTATCTCAACGTATCGATGCCTTTGACCTATTTTCGGGTGAATCCCGTGAAGCGCATTATCTCACATAGAAGTAAAACCATTACACCAATTAGTTCCTATCTAAAATCAGACGCAGTCCATTTGATCAATCCTCACTCTTTCCCCGGTGACTGAGTCAATTTACAGTTAAAGATTTCAACTACCTGTCTCACGCAGGAAAATAAGATTCTCGAATTTTTCCGTGCGAAAGAAATAAAATACCAAGCATGAAACTTTGGATAAAAAAATGCAATGAGTACTCAATCTGTAACATCTCAAATTTGTTAGACGTGAGTTATCCTAAAGCCATTTAGTGCCACCAAAAAGAAATATAAAAGCTCATTAATGCTTAATTTATGTATAATTATATATATATATATATTATTATTAGGCAATCTACCGGTTAAGGTAGGTTTTTGGATTGCCCAGTTACTAAATAAATAATTTGTGACTCCTAACAAAATACAAAATCCAATATCCGACTCCACATCAGGTCCCTCTTCATCTCTGAGTACTTTCTTCCTCCCTTCATCCCGTCCAACATCCCTTCTCCTCTAAGTCTTCAACATCCCACTGCCGGCCAATACCCCCTTCATCCACTTTTCCTACCTCCATAGGATTTCTCCCAACAAACCCCTCTCTTCGCCCACCATACCAAGTACTTCCTCATTTGTTTTCTTCTCTGTCCATTTCACCTTCTCCATTCTTCTCCACACCCACATTTCAAAAGCCTCCAGTCTACGTCTATCCTCCTGCTTCAGTGACCACGTTTCCGCGTCGTACATAGCTACGCTCCATATCAAAGTTTTTACGAATCTTTTCTTAATATCCTTACTCAACGTCCCTCTCATTAACTCCCTTCTCCTTGTGAAAGCCTCTTTGCCTAGCGCAATTCTTCTCCTTACGTCCCTACTACTTTGACCGTGTTGGTCCAAAACACTACCGAGATACGTAAACTGTTCTACCTGCTCTAGTTTTTGCCCTCCTATTTTTATGTTAAGCTTGGCCTTTTTCTTTCTAGAAAATCGCATAATCTTTGTTTTGTTAATATTGATTCTCATCCCATACCTGTCGCACTGACTTTCCAATTCACTCAGCAATGCTTGCAAACCCTTGGCTGACTGACAAACGAAAGCTTGGTCATCAGCAAACCTAACTGATTTTACGAATTCCACGCCCACTTTCATTCCTACCTCCAGTTCTTCCCATGCCTCTTTTATTATTTCCTCTACGTACAGGTTGAACAGCAACGGTGATAATGGGCAACCCTGCCTTACGTCTCTTCCAACACTGCCCATCCGGACTGCCCGTCCCCCACTCGCACCTGAGCAGTCTGAGACGGGTACAGGTTATATATATATATATATATATATATATATATATATATATATATATATATATATATATATATATATATATATATATTATTCGAGGGTGGTCTGAAAAGATACCTACCTACCTAACAAAGATACAAGACATTTTTTCTGAAATTTTCTGAGTCGGAAACTTTTCAGACCATCCATGTTTATACCCTGCAAGCCACCGCCAGGGTGTGTGGCGGGAATTAATTGATGCAATGCGCTCCCGAGATTGCTTGCATCATTTTGCTTTTATGAGCAACTAAAAATTTTGAAAACCCGGTTGCATTGCTCAAACTAAACTTTTGACTTATTAGCTGACTCGAGGAAGTATTTTCATACAAAGCCAGTAAGCGAGATAGCAGTGTCTCGGGAAATGGGCCAACTATATCAAATAGTACGTCCCAGACTGCCTCAAATGGGTATTCAGCGGGGTATGCCGCAGTGACATCATTATGAGTGCAGGAATTACATCCTAATCAAATTTCCAAGTTCGCAAAATGTAGACCATTTGCATGCTTGAAAATTGCAGCTTCGGTAAATCCTCAGAGAATGGGTTATTCATCATTACATTAAAGATAACTAAACTAAATTCCGAATAGTTTCTTTATTACGTCTATTTAATACTTTTAGGCACATACATTTTTCCATACCTAATTTTGTGCATACAATACCTATGCTTTTTGAATTTTATGACCGTTAAATTAAGTATACTATTTAGTCGTGAGCTGTGGGCAGAGGGAATTACAATACCCCATTCCGGAAAAGGTAAAAAACAATTTATCCATAAGCCTCATGCTAAACACGGATGGCTGTTAAGTAATCATGTTATTCTTCGGCACAATCTTTTCTTCTTTCCCTCTTTATGGTACATAAAGGTTTTCCAATCTTGTTTAGAGATTGAATTAAACATGAAACGCAGTTTATGTTTAATTTAATCTTTAGCAGTCTTTGACTCTTTCTTCGTGCGTTACAACTGACAGCTTAATTATTCTATCGCACGGATAAACGTTTTTGGTGCCAGTAATTTGTTTTCATGTAAATTTATTTTTCACTGGCTGCAAGAGGAAGGAAAATTTAGGAAGATTTATTTGAAAGCTGCCTTTTTACCGACGAAACATACTTTTTATCAAATTAAGAAATAAGGTCGGGATAAAAAAATCCGGATTTACCAATTACAATGCAAATTTTATTGCACTTAATTATAATTACTTTGTTAGGTTCTGCCCTTTAATGATTGTATTTTAAATGGCTTTTGCTTAGGACAAAACGTTTCTTTTCTTTCCTTTTTGTTTCCACGGCGTCGAACTAATCACCTCATTTAAGCCGGACGTGTGAGGGGCACAATTGAAATGACGTTGCTTTCAGGACGTTAGCACTATTTGAATTTACAAAACTACTCTTCTCGGGAACTATCTAAAATCCGTGCCGTCATCCAGTGTGGTAATAAAATAAGTAGGACTGTGGAAATGAGTTGGCAGTGGAAAAAAAGGAGTACGGGTCGCGTGTGAAAGCATTTCCCGTAGACCATATTGAGGCTTGAAGGACGAAAGGGAATGAAAAGAGATCGGAATGCGCCGGGAAATTCTCATACAGTGAGGTGGCGATAGGGTACGAATGGAGCTGAATGGGATATGATAAAAAATGAAGGGACAGAAGGAATAGAAAAAAAAGGTGGGTCCTGAGCAACGGGAGTTGAATGTTGTGTCGCGTGGCCCGGCCGGTGTTGCGTTGAAAGGTTGAGTTATTAGGTGAAAGGACTTCAGGTGTGACGGAGGTCGCCGCGGCCCCGGCAGTCACTGATTTGACACTCCTCGCTTCTGTGCTTTCCCCACCGAAGGCTAAAGGGAGGCAATGGCAAATTAAATCAGCAAAAAAATGAAGGTCGTTATCTTCTGAAATTTCTTCGACACTACCGTAATGAGTAAATGTTCTCTGGGAAACCTGACCTGGGTTGGGGGATATTTGCTCAGTAAATGTTATGGTGGTCGTAGAGGGAAAGAATACTTTGGTCCGAGCAAGAGCAAAAAAAGCTTGCTTTGGGCCTCGGTTTGTCGGGTCGCAAAAAATGGAATCAGACCATAAAGTTCTCTGCATGGTTGCCACTCAGAGGTCAGGGAAAACAGGCAAAAACTCTAAACCTTCTGGAAAAGGAATTAGATGAGCATTCTCAACAAAGAAAATACCTAGGGAAAAAAATGCGAGTCGTAATTGAAGCTCTCGTTTGGCGTTGTGGATTGATGCCAAAATTTGAGACCTCTGTGCGGTTGATATATCAATTAACTTGTTAAATGGTACAGTCTTTCCGTTAGAAGGCACATGATGTGATAGCACGAATGCTTCATTCCCATTCCTTCGGCATGATTCGAAGAAAAAAATATCTTTGCTTCATTATAATAATTTAAAGGGTTGATTATATTTAAACTACCCACTACTCCATCGAGTCTTTTTCAGTAGAATTTATCCCACACTTTCAGGCTCTTACCCCGTAAGAGAGTGAACTTTTATCTGGATTTCTTTAGGAAAAGACTGAGGTCAGAGCATTTCAAGTTTATACCAGTTATTTTCTTTAGGCGCTAGTTCCTTTCGAAATATATTAAGCACTATATATGTTTATTATCATTTACTTCTCCTTCGTTTCTCTCCTGTTCATTTGATACCAGAACACCCTCTAGAATATTAAGCTTATATCCTTCTCTAGTTTGCTTTCCTAGTTGCTCATGCACTTGATCCATGGAGTGCCTTTCTTCACGCGAAATACGGGCCAAAAATGAGCTTCATTCAAACGTTTGGTCAACGGATATTATTAGCTTCAGAAGAAAAGGTCAAGAACTAAGTTAAAGTTCATTGATATCTCAGAAATCATGTGTCTTTTGCATGAACTGACCGTTTCAATCAATTCAATATCATAAATATGCACTAATCGATTTGTAACGATCGTTTTTCGGGCCAATAAAATTTATTCTGTGATTTTCGTCTGTTGTTACACTGAATGAATAGGCGATTGTCACCAATCATTTTGTGGTCTAGAATAGTTTACTCCACACCATCGGGCATCAACGAAAATGTTTAGAGTGGACAAAGGGCTGGTTGCGTAGGAAAATAGAATAATTCGTCTTATGTGTTAAAGGCACATCGCCTGAGTTACACGTGTATCTGCCTCAAGTGGCAGTGGATATTAATAAAATAATAGGATTTAAAAAAATAAAGAAGAAAACAATAAAGTTCAAGAAATATCTATGAGGAAATCTTCTAGTTAATTACGAAATAAAGTCATAAGAAAGGTAAATCAGGAAAATCAAGAGTGGATTGACAGCTTCCTCGAAGGAATAACGAAAGAATGGAATATGGAAACACGTACCCTGGATAAAATCTACTAAAATGGTACTTAGAGAAACAAAAACGACCCGTATCAAAATGCCAATTGGAGTATATAGGAGGGAATAAATAATGTGGCGATGAAATGATCCAATTTCACGAGGCAAAAGTTGACGGTTATGTTTTAAGTTCTAGCTATTGGGAATACGTTACCTATTTCTCTTAATTTTTCAGGTAGAAATCTTATTTGCCCGTAGAACGTTGCTTATGCTATTTATAAATTATTTAAGGATGTGCCTTTTTCATGTTGGAGTATCGTTTTAAATTAATAGTCGGCGGACCACCCACCATATGTGATTTTAATTCGATTAATTTCTCAATAAATGTGACTGCAATTAATCGACATAATACGCCAAGGGATCCTCTGATACATTTTAGTTTTTATTTAATTTCTAAAGCGTTCATGGCAACTTTTGACTCTCAATATTTTGCTCTTTTCTCTTCCCAGTAGGTCTTATTTTTAACCATCCTTCGCTGATCTGTGGTTCAGTGTTCAAAATATCTGAAAGTGTCGCCGTCACGTTTCTGCTCTGTCAACTCTAGGGAATCAGCCTTGTTTGACGTAAGGTCAAGTGTTTCTTGAGCATCCACTTTCACTCCTTGGTGTTTCGCTTGCCACCCTTATGCTCCTCTTCATCGACCTTTCTCAACCTTCGTGCCGTAGCATAATTATTATTGGCACGCAAATTATTTGGCACGTAAACTCTCTCTGGAAGAGTAGTTGTAGATTTATAATTTTTCGCCTTTCGAGACCAAAATGCGAAGAAAAAATCTGAGAAAATCGGCACTATAATGCTTCAAAACCCCGAGTTCTGTTATCATTGACAATCTGTATGGCTCTTCGCGTAATCTCGTGTGCGATTTACCAAATTTCCGCGGAGGTAATAGAATTCGGCAAAACACATCATTGTACGGCTAGTTTAAAAATATTTAGGCATATAATCGGGTAGCTGTAGTGAGAGATGAAGAGGATATTATGAAAAACTTGGGATATAGGTAAACGCTTCGGAACAATAAATCTTCGAGGAGCAAACAGTATATAAGTTGGCATAGCAAAACTTACATAGTTCCAAAAAGAGAATGAGTTAGAGAATGGTTAATTCATTTATGTATGACGCAAAAATTTGGTATGTGTAAAAGATTGTTTTAATTTCATTTGGCGAGAACGTGCAATAAAGGTCACTGCTGTAGGATACCTAATTAACATCATTTTCTTATTATTAGCCAGACAAAACACTAATGCAACTCAAAAGAAAAAATATATCTATTAAAAAAGTAGTCACGATAGAAATTACCCATGCAAATATCATAATGCTTACAAAATAACCAGTAGTCGGATATATGAATTCATGTATCAATATTTTACAAATCTCTCTAATCCCCAGGAAAGCCATTTGGCACTTTATGTTTTTGGTTTCAAGCGTAAATCATCAATTTTAGAATAGCTTGACACATATAACGCTTTGTATGGGAATCATCCAAAACTATATCTGAAATGACAAAGTCATATACTTCATTCTTTCCTCTTTTAATTTCTCTCTGAAGTATTTTGGCATCAATTCTACTAATTGTACCCTAATTATTAATATTAATAAAGGGGGGCAAAATTACCATTTTGAATTCAAAGGTATATAATGATACTAAAGGTTCCATTTTTTAGGTTCCTGAAAAAGGCACAATAAACAGATTAAATTATGTGTAAATGCTTAATTTATTCCTCTTTTCTGAAGCATTTTTATCAATAATTCCGCTAATTGTACCTTGATTATCAATTTAACTCAGATCAACAAAAATGACCTTTTAAAGTCAAAGGTAGAAAATGCTATTATAAGTCTGAATTTGAATAAAAAATCATTATTTTAGATTGCTGAAAAAGGAGCAATAAGTAGGAATAAGGTATTAGGCATAATTCATTAATTTTCCTTCTCGCAGCTTACGTCTCCCGATTTTTAATTTCTCTTTGGAATTAAAAGTATTTATTTCATCTCATCTTAAGCGTTAAAACATTAGATTGACATTAAAACATAAGGAATGATAAGTGTTTGGGCTGCAATTTTCGTGACACCGTTAAATATTGGCAAAAATTTAAGGAAATAAACAAATTCAAATACTATTAACTAATAAGTATTCATAACGAAACAAAGTCAAAAGAAGGACAAAAACATTCATTTTCTTTTATCTTTGGCGGTTTTAGTGTCTCCGGCCACAAATCATGTAACCATCATCCCTTGCATACCTATGGAAACTACTCAATATTTTATGATGCGAGAGGTGTTCAATAAAGAGAGCTTTAATATTATAGTTACATTAGGTTTTTGTGGAAAAAATTAACTTTCTGTAATATTTAGGTTAATATGTAACTTACATGTTTCATTAATTTGACTCCAGCATTGCGTCAGTGGTAGCCGTAGTTGCCAACATTCAGGACCAACTGGTATTGGTCAGGAACGACTGCCAAAACTTTGGACTGGCCACTACGGTCCAAGAATGAAGTTTCAAGGAAAGGGGTAGTGTGAATCTATAAAATCAATAATTACTATCCAGAACGTCCTTTAATATCTCCAGCTTATTAACTCTACTTGTCGAAAAAGGTTTAACATGGGGAAACCCAAAAGTACACCTGATTCAAGTATAAGTTAAATTGTTATCTTTAAGGTATAAATTTGATACTCAGACTGGTGGAGTTTAGTAAAGTGGGTGTGTACTTAGGTTTTGTTGGTAAATCTTAAAGGAGCATATGTACTCGTGGAACTCAATTTAATAATTTGACGCTGGGTTCACCTTCTTTCTCTAAATTCATGCATGCATGCTTGAAAAGTGTCAAGATATTTTTGACGCCTAATAAATGTGAAAGTAGCCAGAAATTTCGCCATTAAATTCTGAAAATGAATAAGAAAGCACCGCATTGAGTACTGAGTGGCTAGCTGAGTGGCTGTTTTTCCTAAGCCTAATTTATATTCCCCCTAGTTCTCCTACGCCCACGGAATTTACGACTAAGGACACAGAATCCCTACAAAATATTGAGATCCAGTATTGATTAGCCTGTACAGCATTCAATATTACCCTCGCAGTTGCTTTGAAAAAGAATTAAAATGTTAAAAAAGCACTATTTTTATTTCGTTACTGCAAATCTATTTAGCATTCATCACGTTAACGAATTAATAGAACGTCATTAAAATGTGGAAATATTTCCTACTAAAGCAACAACTAGAAATGTATTTTCAGTACGAAATGAAATTTGCACTTGAGAACATTCCTTGTATGTTAACAAAATTACCCTATTAGTAAGTAATTTATTCTTGATTGGTACGTAATGTTCGATTTTCAAATAAAAATCCCACGTGACAGGAGTTCAGATGTACTAAGTCTTATGCTAGATAATTTCATGAATAAACTTGATTAAAATTCAATTGGAAAAAGGCTATTTTACTGCTTTTATATTCAAGTCAATTTCATTTTTCTCTTTATAAATGAAAAAAAATGTTTTAGTAGTACCTATATTTCACGACCATCGGAGGCTATAGACATTTATACTAATAAATATATAATGGATGTTGATAGAATTTGGCATAAAACTAAAATATTATTCTTATTATCTATGGTATTATTCGTAGTGATTGTTAAGTAGTGAGGAGGATTAGATGAAAAAATAGACACTTTTTACGACCTTTGCGGCTATGGCCTAACTACCGATTTTTTACGAGCTGATCTGACTGCCGTAATTGTCAAATCTGATCTGAAACTAAAATCACATGAGATAAGCAAAGCAACCATCTCTAAGTTCTATTCTTACCTGTTTCCATAATGTTCTATCCTTATGATAATTATTTTGGCCATTTCGATGTGTTTCTCGCCCTCTTTGACTGCTAGGAAATCGCTCTTTTCTTCAAGACACATGCTGCTCCGCGCAATAACCGAGTCCTACTGTTGTAGTTATTTAGAATTTTAGGTGCTTCAACAACTGAGAATGGCCTAGGAGTCAACGGGAAGAGACAGGGTGGTTTGGGGATTGAAGAATCACGCGAGGGTGCTGAGAATTGGTGAGAGAGAGAACGCATGTGGGGAAACAAAGGTGGCGGTAGAGGGGTGGAGAGAAAGAATGGAGCAAAATAGTGGGAGTAAGACGTGAAGGAGGCGAAGAGATAAAGGGGAGATTGATGAGGGAGGCATTCAAGGAGGTGGTGAAAGGAAGATCTGTGAAGGGAAGGGGGTGAGAAAATTGTCCCGAGGGATGGCTAAGGGCTGAAGGAGAGGAGAGAGGGCCGGGGAGGGGACCACGTGCTGACGGACGTCGAGCTTTGCGTCACAAACATCTTTCTTGCACACTATCTGTGAAGCTTGTTCGTAATCCGCGGATAATGATGACGAAATTTCATACTGCCTAGAGTAGACGAACGCAATACAATCGAGCGCGATTCTTAAGGGATAATTATCTACCAATGGATAATATATGATATTTATGATCACATTATGACATACCCATTTATGTATGTAATTTTTGTTTACAAAAATGTAAACACTGCAATTGCACAACTTAATACGTATTTTCCACTTTCACGATCATGGTTTCATCACTGTGTGGCATCATCAGGTGAATATACAAAGTAACGTACGTGCGATACGACATAAATTCATCTGATGATTTCAAACAGTAGTGAAATTATGGTCCTGGAGCTGGGAAATATATATTAATATGCGAAATAGCAGTGTAACTCATGTGATAGAAAAATTCCACTATTAAATGGCTCAAACGGCTTAATACGAATTTGTAGTCCACGTGACTACTACAAGGAACTTTAATCCATAATGGTGAATTAGGTTTGTGCACATACATGTATTTATGCTCTGATCGATCCTTTTGCTTTGAGTGATTTATTTTTAGCTCATTTCAGTATTTAATATTATTGTCTAGACTTTTGTCGCCACGTGTGGTTTATTTCCTCCTGGTTATGATCTTGAAAGAATACGTCCATTGGACATCCTTG